>NW_006408602.1:992830-993595 GCF_000296735.1 Chrysochloris asiatica | reverse complement strand
TCTTCTGATCTTTTAGCCACTCTAGGCTGGTCTGTTTGTCCTTTCAAGTGGAAGTTTCCCACCTCAGAAGATTCTGGATGCGCTTCAGGATTCCACCTATGGTCTTATGTAATGCAGAGGCTCTGTAGGAAGCCTCCCTCACTGGGCATGTTGTAGCCCCACTTTACGTATTTCAATCAGTTACAGGCAGAAGATGGACTTACAAGATTAATATGGTGATATTTCTGGCTATTCCTTTCTCTCCCACTCAAGTATCTATTTTATAATGGTACATCATGAAAACCAAGATTCAAAAGACAGCTAAGCATCTTAACATTATTTCCCCCCTTTTCCCCATTCCAACCATGTTTCAATCCCTGTATCCCAGATCCCTGTTGTTCCTAAATTGTGCATACATAATTACTTACCTCTGTCCAACTTAGTCCAAACACCTGCCTAATTGTTTTCCCGTCAGATTTATTCTTCCATTCCCCTCCTCCTTCTTGTGTATTGCACCCCCTCCCTAGCACCTAAACTCTCCTTTGTCTATTCCCTGACCTTTGCTCCACCTTCCCCTCCCTCCCCTCACCCCACTCACCACATCCCAGTAACAAGCAAAGAATTCCTCACCCCCCACCCCCCACTTAAGTATAGGTTCTTTCTCTTAGTCTTTTCCAGTAGTGATTCTATGCAGTATTTTTTCTTTTGTGACTGACTAATTTCACTCAACATAATGTCCTCAAGGCTCATCCATGTTATGCGGTGGCTTACAGATTCCTTGTTGTT
>NW_006408602.1:977406-979276 GCF_000296735.1 Chrysochloris asiatica | reverse complement strand
GTCTGGTAAGTTTGAACAACCAAACTTGTCGTTCAAAAAAGACCTTGTGGTCCTGCACTTATTCCACAGTGCCACAACAGGACTCTACTACTTTATAAATATGAACATGTTTTGTGGAGACCATAGGGTCTCATTTTCTGTTATCATGTCATGAAGGTTTGGATTGCGTATTTGTCAATACAATCACATTATATGTTGATCTGTTCACCAAGTACATTGCTTAATTCTGAAATCCCAGGACTACAGGAAAAAAACCTGACATTCTCCTAGAAAATCACCAAATCAATGCCCTTCTATCAAATATATTCTGACTCACAGCGACTCTGAATAGGGTTTCAAAGACTATAAATCTTTACAGGAGCAGAGTTTCGTCTTTCTTCTGTGGAGAAAGATGATTATTTATCCTACAGATCTTGAGGTTTGCTATCCTACAGAGCCACTGCTACATCTATACAATTGTTGCTGTTGCTAAGTGCTGTTGAGTCTGTTCTGACTCATGGAGACCCTGTACAGGGTTTCTAGGAAGATTCTTATAGATTTGAACCACTGATCTTGTGGTGAGCAGTGCTTATCCCACTATTAAAATTATTGTGCTCCTTCAGTTTTGCCTTTCTCAAACTAAATACATGCTAATGCATCTCTTTCATGTACCTCAGCCTCAGAACACATTAGATCTCTCTGGTTTTTGAGCCCTAGCTCTTTGATTACATTTCCTTGTGTTCAATCCACCTTCAACATCATTGTGAAACAATCAATGCTACATAACAATTGCATAATAAAAGAACACATCTCTCCACAGTGAATAGGAGGAAACCACAACAAAAAGTTTCTTACTTATGATAAAGAACAAAATGTATTTAAATTTCCTCTAACTTGAAGCCTCCCTATCAGCTTTTATTTACTTAACTAGGTTTTGAATACAAGGACTTAATCAACATAGATTATAGCAATTTAAATAAAGTAATTTCTTTTCTGCAAGTGTTTTGTTTCTTTAGCTTTGTTGCTTGCTCCCTTCTCAAAACAGACAAATGCTTAATTTTATTTTTCTCAAAATAGAGTCATATCATTTGTTTGGCAAAATCTATTCTGCTTAAGTGTAGCTGCATCCAAGCCAACACATTTCACATGGATCACCAGAACATACTATATACTATACTGGGACATCTTTTTTGTCCATTGAAAAAAGCATGTAATTCCCCAAACCTTACCAACTCCTATTTTTTAATTCCTAGTCATAAGCCATGTCATGTTTGGGAGTTGCACTCTGTGGAGGAAAACCTGGGTTCCTTTAACAAATAATGGAATTTCAAAGTTACTGATATTTGAGGTATTCTTTCTAGCTTTGGCCAGCTTCCAAAAGCATGTTTCTGTTTACTTGTTACATTGTTCTATTTTTACATATGCAATGAATTTATGATAAGGGATATGTACTCCAAGTTCTTTGTCCTCAGATATTTACTCTAAATTAATGCTACAAAAACTAATTGGTTTGATGTGAAAAGCCAAAAAAATCCATATCAATTGAATATACAATAGACAGGCTATAGAAAACACGGAGAAATTTTCATCGATGCAAAATACTTTTTATATGTATTTTGTTGTTGTTGTTAAGTGTTGTCAAGTTGGTTCCTATCCATAGCGACCCTGTACAGGGTTTCTGGGGCTGTAAATTTTTACGGGAGCAGAAAGCCTCATCTTTCTTCTGCGGAGCGGCTGGTAGTTTCGAACAGCTGACCTTGAGGTTCGCAGCCCGAGTCATAACCACTTGCCTTCCAATCAGTACCCACTCATAGAGAAGTTATGGACGACACAGCTAAACACTGCCCAGTCCTTTGCCAAGCTCACAATCATTGTGATACTTGAGCCCATT
>NW_006408602.1:969828-976726 GCF_000296735.1 Chrysochloris asiatica | reverse complement strand
ATATCACAGGATATTGATGAGTCTTCCTTCAATCCCAATGCCATGTCCTTCTTCATATAATCCAACTTCTTGAATTATTTGCTCAGCATACAGATTAAATGAGTATGGTGAAAGAATACAACCCTGGGGCACACCTTCCTTAATTTTAAATATTGAGTGTTCCCTTGTTCTGTTTGAACAACTGTATCTTGATCTATGTACAGGTTCCTCATGAGCACAATTAATTCTTCCCAATGTTGTCCATAGCTTGTCATAATCCTCACAGTCAAAAATCTTTTCATGATCAATGAAGCACAGGTAAACATCTTTCTGATAGTCTCTGATTTCAGTTAAGATTTATCAGGCATCAGCAATGGTATCTTTCATTCCATGTCCTCATCTGAGTTCTGCTTGAACTTTTGGTAGTTTCTTGTCAATTTACAGTTGCAACTGCTTTTGAATTATCTTTAGCCAAATTTTACTTACAACAATATTAATAATATTGCCTGATATTTTCTGCATTCCGGTGGGACACCTCTCTTTTTAACAGACACAAATAGCAATCTCTTCCAATCAATTGACCATGTAGCTGTCTTCTAACTTTCTCAAATAGATGAGTGAGTGCCCCCAATATTGTATCAATTTGTTCAATGATTTGTTTGTATTCCATCAATTCAGAGAGCCTTGTTCTTTGCCAATTTCTTCAGTGCCCTTGGATTTCTTCCTTCTGTATCATTGGCTCTTGAGCATATGCCACTTCTTGAAATTGTTGAACATAGGCCATTTCTTTTTGGTACAGTGACTCAGTGTATGCCTTCCAAATTCTTTTCATGCTTTTGTCTTCATTCAATATTTTGCCCATAGAATCCTTCAACATTTCAAGTCAAGGCTTGAATTTTTTTCTTCAGTTCCCTCAGCTAGAGCAATGCTGAATAAGTTTTTCCTTTTTGGTTTTGTAACTCTAGGTCTTTGCACATTTAATTATAATTTTTACTTTGTCTTCTCCATCTGCCCTTCACAGTTTTCTTTTCAACGCTTCTACTTCCTCATTTCTACTATTTGCTTTAGCATCTGTACATTATAGAGCAAGTTTTAGAGTCTGACATCCATTTTGGTCTTTTCCTTTTTTTTAATGACCTTTTCCTTTTTTCCTATATGATGTTCTTGATGTCATCACACAATTCTCTGGTCTTCAGTCATCAGTGTCTAATTCATCAAATCTGTTTTTGAGATGATCTCTAAATTCAAGATCACATTTTGGCTCTTGTTGGCTGTTTAAATTTTCTTCAGCTTCAGGCTAAACTTGCATTTAAGCAATTGATGGCCTTGTTTTTGCTGATGCTACTCTCTCATTTCACAGATATAGTCAATTTGATTTTTGTGTATTTCATCTAGTGAGGTTATTATGCACACTTAGTTTTTTATTATGTTTTAAAAGTTATTTACAATGAAGAAGTCATTTACTTGCAAAATTCTAGCATGTGATCATGAATTGTTTGTATCACCACTGAAGCCTTATTTTCCAACTAATGATCCTTGCTTTTTGTTTCCAACTTTTGCATTCCAATCACCAGTAATTATCAATACATCTTTATTGCATGTTTGATCAATTTTAGACTGAAAATGCTAGTAAAATTTCTTCAGTTTATTCATCACTACTTTAGTGTTTGTTTCATAAATTTGAATAATAGTGGTATTAACTTGTCTGCTTTGTTGTTGTTGTTAAGTTCTATCCCATAGGTTCTTACTCATAGAGTTGGATATTTTTTTTACAATAGACAGCATTATACTTCAAGAAAAAACTTGAAATATTCATTTTGATGATAAATTCTATGTCATTCCTCTTCAATTTGTCATTCCTAGCATAGTAAATCATGTGATTATCAGATTGAAATGGCCAGCATCAGTTTATTTCAGCTTCCTAATGCCAAGGATAGCAATGTTTATACATTCCATTTTAATTTTGAAAATTTTCAATTTTTCTAGATCCATATTTCATGCATTCCTTGTTCTAATTACTAATGAATGTTTGCAGCTGTTTCTCCAGATTATACATATATAATATAATATAATATAATATAATATAATATAATATAATATAATATAATATAATATAATATAATATAATATAATATAATATAATATAATATAATATAATATAATATAATATAATATAATATAATATAATATAATATAATATAATATAATATAATATAATATAATATAATATAATATAATATAATATAATATAATATAATATAATATAATATAATATAATATAATATAATATAATATAATATAATATAATATAATATAATATAATATAATATAATATAATATAATATAATATAATATAATATAATATAATATAATATAATATAATATAATATAATATAATATAATATAATATAATATAATATAATATAATATAATATAATATAATATAATATAATATAATATAATATAATATAATATAATATAATATAATATAATATAATATAATATAATATAATATAATATAATATAATATAATATAATATAATATAATATAATATAATATAATATAATATAATATAATATAATATAATATAATATAATATAATATAATATAATATAATATAATATAATATAATATAATATAATATAATATAATATAATATAATATAATATAATATAATATAATATAATATAATATAATATAATATAATATAATATAATATAATATAATATAATATAATATAATATAATATAATATAATATAATATAATATAATATAATATAATATAATATAATATAATATAATATAATATAATATAATATAATATAATATAATATAATATAATATAATATAATATAATATAATATAATATAATATAATATAATATAATATAATATAATATAATATAATATAATATAATATAATATAATATAATATAATATAATATAATATAATATAATATAATATAATATAATATAATATAATATAATATAATATAATATAATATAATATAATATAATATAATATAATATAATATAATATAATATAATATAATATAATATAATATAATATAATATAATATAATATAATATAATATAATATAATATAATATAATATAATATAATATAATATAATATAATATAATATAATATAATATAATATAATATAATATAATATAATATAATATAATATAATATAATATAATATAATATAATATAATATAATATAATATAATATAATATAATATAATATAATATAATATAATATAATATAATATAATATAATATAATATAATATAATATAATATAATATAATATAATATAATATAATATAATATAATATAATATAATATAATATAATATAATATAATATAATATAATATAATATAATATAATATAATATAATATAATATAATATAATATAATATAATATAATATAATATAATATAATATAATATAATATAATATAATATAATATAATATAATATAATATAATATAATATAATATAATATAATATAATATAATATAATATAATATAATATAATATAATATAATATAATATAATATAATATAATATAATATAATATAATATAATATAATATAATATAATATAATATAATATAATATAATATAATATAATATAATATAATATAATATAATATAATATAATATAATATAATATAATATAATATAATATAATATAATATAATATAATATAATATAATATAATATAATATAATATAATATAATATAATATAATATAATATAATATAATATAATATAATATAATATAATATAATATAATATAATATAATATAATATAATATAATATAATATAATATAATATAATATAATATAATATAATATAATATAATATAATATAATATAATATAATATAATATAATATAATATAATATAATATAATATAATATAATATAATATAATATAATATAATATAATATAATATAATATAATATAATATAATATAATATAATATAATATAATATAATATAATATAATATAATATAATATAATATAATATAATATAATATAATATAATATAATATAATATAATATAATATAATATAATATAATATAATATAATATAATATAATATAATATAATATAATATAATATAATATAATATAATATAATATAATATAATATAATATAATATAATATAATATAATATAATATAATATAATATAATATAATATAATATAATATAATATAATATAATATAATATAATATAATATAATATAATATAATATAATATAATATAATATAATATAATATAATATAATATAATATAATATAATATAATATAATATAATATAATATAATATAATATAATATAATATAATATAATATAATATAATATAATATAATATAATATAATATAATATAATATAATATAATATAATATAATATAATATAATATAATATAATATAATATAATATAATATAATATAATATAATATAATATAATATAATATAATATAATATAATATAATATAATATAATATAATATAATATAATATAATATAATATAATATAATATAATATAATATAATATAATATAATATAATATAATATAATATAATATAATATAATATAATATAATATAATATAATATAATATAATATAATATAATATAATATAATATAATATAATATAATATAATATAATATAATATAATATAATATAATATAATATAATATAATATAATATAATATAATATAATATAATATAATATAATATAATATAATATAATATAATATAATATAATATAATATAATATAATATAATATAATATAATATAATATAATATAATATAATATAATATAATATAATATAATATAATATAATATAATATAATATAATATAATATAATATAATATAATATAATATAATATAATATAATATAATATAATATAATATAATATAATATAATATAATATAATATAATATAATATAATATAATATAATATAATATAATATAATATAATATAATATAATATAATATAATATAATATAATATAATATAATATAATATAATATAATATAATATAATATAATATAATATAATATAATATAATATAATATAATATAATATAATATAATATAATATAATATAATATAATATAATATAATATAATATAATATAATATAATATAATATAATATAATATAATATAATATAATATAATATAATATAATATAATATAATATAATATAATATAATATAATATAATATAATATAATATAATATAATATAATATAATATAATATAATATAATATAATATAATATAATATAATATAATATAATATAATATAATATAATATAATATAATATAATATAATATAATATAATATAATATAATATAATATAATATAATATAATATAATATAATATAATATAATATAATATAATATAATATAATATAATATAATATAATATAATATAATATAATATAATATAATATAATATAATATAATATAATATAATATAATATAATATAATATAATATAATATAATATAATATAATATAATATAATATAATATAATATAATATAATATAATATAATATAATATAATATAATATAATATAATATAATATAATATAATATAATATAATATAATATAATATAATATAATATAATATAATATAATATAATATAATATAATATAATATAATATAATATAATATAATATAATATAATATAATATAATATAATATAATATAATATAATATAATATAATATAATATAATATAATATAATATAATATAATATAATATAATATAATATAATATAATATAATATAATATAATATAATATAATATAATATAATATAATATAATATAATATAATATAATATAATATAATATAATATAATATAATATAATATAATATAATATAATATAATATAATATAATATAATATAATATAATATAATATAATATAATATAATATAATATAATATAATATAATATAATATAATATAATATAATATAATATAATATAATATAATATAATATAATATAATATAATATAATATAATATAATATAATATAATATAATATAATATAATATAATATAATATAATATAATATAATATAATATAATATAATATAATATAATATAATATAATATAATATAATATAATATAATATAATATAATATAATATAATATAATATAATATAATATAATATAATATAATATAATATAATATAATATAATATAATATAATATAATATAATATAATATAATATAATATAATATAATATAATATAATATAATATAATATAATATAATATAATATAATATAATATAATATAATATAATATAATATAATATAATATAATATAATATAATATAATATAATATAATATAATATAATATAATATAATATAATATAATATAATATAATATAATATAATATAATATAATATAATATAATATAATATAATATAATATAATATAATATAATATAATATAATATAATATAATATAATATAATATATATGTAGAGTCCTGCTGTGATGCTGTGGGTTAATGGACTACAAAGTTGGTTTCAACCACAAGGTCAGCAGTTCAAATTCACCAGCTGCTCCTAGGGAATGCTACACAGGGTAGCTATGAGTCAGGACCTTTTGTGGCCTTGTAGGATCAGCAGTTCTGGACTTCAAACTACAAGTTTGGTAGTTCAAAATTACCTACTGCTCCTTTGATATCGAATGCAAAGTTGTTATGAGCCAGACTCAAGGCAATGGCATTTAACAATAACAAGCAATGAAATATATATATAACTGAAACTGCTAAGGGAGCTGATGTAAGGTCAGAATTTCAAACTCAAACCCACCAGTTTCTTATTGTATAAGAAACCTTATGTATAAGGTTTCTTGTATATGTATAT
>NW_006408602.1:969220-969728 GCF_000296735.1 Chrysochloris asiatica | reverse complement strand
AACTATTTTATGAGGGGGTTCATAAAAGTTCATGATAGAATTCCACAGTCTTTTAATTCCAATTTTTACATGAACTGTTTCAAATCACTCATACACACAGAGACACTTACTTGCTTACGTGTGCATAACACATATAAATAGAAAGGTTATTTCAGATATATAGAACGATGACAAATAAATCAAGAGCTACAGGTAAAACAGGCATACTAAGGGCTGCAATGTTTTAAAAAATAAAATAAAACGAACATGAAGCAAAGAAGACCATGAGAGTTTGTTCTATCCATCAACTTTATAAACATTAAATGGTAACTACACTTACCAATCACAGGGTGATATTGTTGTTGTTTTTGTTAAATGCCATAGTCAGTTCTGCACATTACAACCCCATATAGGTTTTCTGAGGAGCAGCTGGCAAGCTTGAACTAGCAACCTTGCAATTCAAACCAACCTTGCAGTCCAACATATTAACCTGCAGTGCCACACCAGGACTCCATGGTAATATACAAGT
>NW_006408602.1:964092-968825 GCF_000296735.1 Chrysochloris asiatica | reverse complement strand
GAATATTTAGTCACTGAAAACCTTATAAATAGCAGAGAAACACTGTCAGAGATAGTGCCGGAAAATGAGCTCCTCAGGTTGGAAGGCATTCAAAACATGACTGGGAAAGAGCTCCCTCCTAAAAGTAGATTTGACTGTGATGAGGCAAATGGAGTAAAGTCCATGGGAGAAGAGCCCACAGGACCTTCATTTGTTGATGGGGCACAACTCAAAATGAAGAGAAACAGCTGCTAACATCCATTGAAAATCAGAATATGGAATGTATGAAGTATGAATCTGGGAAAATTGGAAGTTGTCAAAAATGAAATGGAACACTTAAACGTCGATATCTTAAGCATTAGTGAGCTGAAATGGACTGGTATTGGCCATTTTGAGTCTGACAACCACTTGGTTTACTATGCCGGGAATGACAAATTGAAGAGGAATAGTGCTGCATTCATCATCAAAAAGAGCATATCCAGATCAATCATGAGGTACAACGCTGTCTGTGATAGGATAATATCCATGTGCCTACAGGGAATCCCAGTTAATACCAGTATTATTCAAATAACTTTCTATAGTGTTGATGAAAACCCAGAATGGAAGGAGTCACTAAAGCATAATTAATTCTGTGAACAAATATTAATCAGTCACTGTTGATGCCTGTGATATCCATGCATGTGATAGACTCAAACCAACCCAGTCAAGTTATAGAGAATTGAACTGAAGATTCATTTATCTCACAATGGATAAAATTTGTAAAAGAGTCCAAAAATTAATCACCTATGAATTTCAAAAATGGAATATTTCTCAAAGGAATATTTTAAAATAGAAACTCTTCACAATATAGCACTTATGATGTCTAGAATACAATCCAACAACAGAACATATAATAGGGACCAATCCCAAAAATTTTTAAATATTGGAATCAGCAGATAATAATCTTGAAGTAAGTATTGTAATTAGATTCAATACAAATAGAAAAATGTGCTTGAAGGGAATAAAGCATACTAAATACACAGAAACTACAAGTTTGAATCAAATAGGAAAACCAGTTGTCAAGGTGAAACACAGACACTCTCTGAATTACTAACAAGATTCATGTATTTAAGAATGCATAGATAAATCAGAACAGGTGCATATTGTTGCTATTTAACCTTAAGTTATTTCAAAAAGGGAGCCCTTGTGTCACAATGGCCTGAAAACTGCAAGGTTCATCATCCAAATCCATTGCTTGCTTTGCAAGATAAGGATTAGGCTGTCTTTTCATGTAAAAATGTACAGTCTTGGAAACACCGTGAATTAGTTCTGTCCTGTCTGATACGATTGTTATAACTCATTATTAACTCTCTGGCAGTGAGTTTGTTTCTTACTTTATTGAAAAGAAAGGCTCCATGACATTTTAGTGATATCAAAGCTACCAGTGCAAAAAGCGAAGATGATTGTGATGAATAATCTATTGAGAGTAAGGGGTGGTTTAGTCATTTTCAAAGTTAGGACAGAATTACATGACATTAAAAGGCAACTGTACGTTGCCTATAAGTTGAATGTTCACAACCCAGGAACTATTTGTATTGGTACTGAGATTTAAAATAAAACACACACACAAAAATAAATATTTAAAAAAAAATACTGATTACTGATGCACTTAACAACTTGGAGATGGCAGAGGACAAAGTTAGTAAATTTGAAGATAGATCAAGAGAATATTCAAATATTAAAAACCGAAGGGGGATGCATGAAAAAGAAATGAAAACTACTTCAGGTAATTGTAGAAATATATCAAGAGGTCTAGTATATTTGTAGGTAGCTCTGGTAGTGTAGTGGTTACAAATCGGGCTGCGAACCTTAAGGTCAGCAGTTTGAAACTACCAGCTGCTCCACAGAAGAAAGATGAGACTTTCTGCTCCTGTAAAGATTTACAGCCTTGGAAACCCTGTACAGGTTCGCTATGGGTCGGAACTGACTTGACGGCAATTAACAACAAGTATATTTGTAATTTAAATTTGATAAAGCTAAACCTTATAAAGATACAGTAAAGTAATGGGACAGAAAAAATAATTGAAAAATTATGATTAATTTTTTTCAAAATTTGATCTGTGACATAATTTTACATATTCATGGAGATCAATGAACTCTAACCTGAAAAAAAACATGAAGACATACATGTACCTAGGGAAATCTTAACCAAACTACTGAGGAGGTTGTTGTTGTTAGGTGCCATTGAATCACTATCAACTCATAGTGACCCTATACACAACAGAATGAATCACTGAAGAAGAGGAAAAGATAAAGAAGAAATACTAAAATACAGAAAAATATATCCTATATACAAGCAATGGTTGTTGTTATTTGTTGGTGCTGAGTGCCATGTAGTAAGTTCTGACTCAGAGCTATTCTGTATAAAATTTCTTAGGAGCTGTGGGTGACTTTAAATTGATGATCTGTGGTTAGCAGTCCAGTGTTTATCCTACAGCTACACATCAGGACTCCATATAAGTAATAGTAAAGCAAAAAAAACTGGCTTCTCATCAGAAACTATGGCGAACAGGAAGCAGTATAACATTATTGCCAGAGAACTGGAAGATAAAAATAAAGTTGTCAATCCAGAGTTCAATATATAACAAAAAATCTCTCAAAAGGAAAGAAAAATAAATACCTATTTAGATTAAAAACAAAACAAAACAAAAACTGAAAATTTGTTACCAGCAGATATGCATTATTATGAATAATAAAATAATTTCCTCAGGTAAAGGAAAATGATATCATACAGATAATCTGATCTTAAAAACTGTGAAGATGGTTGGTAATGACACATATTAGTAACAAATTCAAACAATTACTTGAGGAATAAATAATATTAGCTTTGTACAAATATTTTTAAAAGTTTTAGAAACAAGGAACACCTGCAAATTAATTTTATAAATAAGGCCAATATAAAGTAAAATAACAAAACATGGCAAAATATTTTTAAAAATTAAATAAAAGCAAAACAAAATCATAAAGATAAAACCTCCAAAGATATTTTGATGAAATAGCCAAAGATCAACCGTTGTAGTCTACTATATTAACAAAATAAAAAGTAACAATATATTTACATTTATATACAGTGGAAAAAGCATTTCACAAAATTTAACATTCGTTCAGAATAAAACTCTCAATGTTGTAAAGAGTATTTACAACAGTTTTAAAACTGACATCACACTTAATGACAAAATTCTAAAAGTTTTTCCTATAAATCATGAAACAAGGCAAGAAGGTCTCTTCTACCGTTACTCAACTTTGTATTAAAATCTAAGACAGGTGCAATAAAGCAAGAAGAGTAAAGGAAGGGAGGGGGGAAATTAGAAAGAAAGACATAAAACTCACAATCTAAATACAATTAGTTGAGTTATTAAGTAAATTTAATGATGTTTCAGATGTAAGGCTAAAATTAATAAATAGATAGGTTTTATGCTTGCTGAAAATGAAGAGGATTTAAAATACTTACTGATGAAGATCAAAGACTTTGGTATGGGTTGCATATCAATGTAAAGAAAACAAAAATATTCACCACTGGACAAATAAACAACATTCTTCTTATCAATGGATAAAAGATTGAAGTTGTCAAAGACTTCATTATGCTTAGCTCAACCATCAACATTCATGGAAGCAGCAGTAAAGAAATCAGACAACATATTGCGTTAGGCAAGTCTGATGTATAAGACCTTTATAAAGTGTTGAAGAGTAAAGATGTCAGTTTGAGGATTAGCGTGCTCCTGACTCAAGCCATGGTATTTTCAATAACCTCACATGTATATGAAGGTTGGACAGTGTATAAGAAAGACAGTAGAAAAATTGATGCTTTTGAGTTATGATGGAGGAGAATATTGAAAGTATCATCGACTGCCAGTAGAACAAATACATCTGTGTTGGAAGAAATACAGCCAGAGTGCTCCTTGGAGGTCAGAAAGGCCAGACTAACAACAACAAACATCATTTTTGTACTCTCTACTTTATACTCTCTACTTTCAGCCAGGAGTCCTGGTGTGGTGCTATGGGTTAATGCACCATACTGCAAAGCTGTTTGAACTACAAGGTCGGCAGTTCAAGCTCACCAGCTGCTCCTCAGAAACCCTATACAGGATTGTTATGGGTTGGAATCCATTTGACAGTGCTTAACAACAACTTTCAGCCAAGATTCATCTGACATTAGCCATGATATTTCTATTTCCATGTCCTCTACTGAACTTGGCTTGATTTTTGGCAGTTCCTTGTCATTGTACTATCACGACTGTTCTTGAATTATATTCAGAAAAATTTACTTGAGTATGATATTAATTATATCATTTGATGATTTCCACATTTGGTTAGATCACCTCTCTTTGGAATGGGCACAAATACAAATCTCTTACAATCAATTGGCCAGGTAGTTGTGTTCCAAATTTCTTGGCATAGCTAAACGAGCTCTTCCAGTGCCACATTAGTGTGTTGAAAATTTTCAATTTGAATTCTGTTAATTCCTAGAGGCTTGTTTCTTGCCCATGTCTACAGTACAGTTGGTCGTCTTCCTTAAGTGTCATTGGTTTTTGGTCATATGCAACTTCTTGAAATGGTTGGAAATCAACTATTTCTTTTAGGTCTAGTGACTCTGTGTATTCCTTCCATCTTCTTTTTTTTTTATTATGTTTTATTGTGAATTATGTGATAGTTTACATGGGAGAACATTAGTTTTACATTCATTCTATCATATATCATTTCATTGCCATGGTTAT
>NW_006408602.1:959348-962622 GCF_000296735.1 Chrysochloris asiatica | reverse complement strand
AAATTGTATCAGATTACTCTTTTTCTCCCCTCTTCTTTCTTCTTCTAGTTGAGCTCTGATCATCCAGTCATTGAAGCCAGGTCAAGTGGATATTATCTGCAAGTGTGGGTGTTCTTGTGCATATGCCCTCTCTTCTTATCAGCTGATCCTTACCTCTTCTTTTGATGCTTTCTGCATCATTCAGTATTTTCCCCATATAATCTTTCAATATTGCAAGTCAAGGTTTGACATTTTTCTTCAATTTTTAAGCTTGAGAATATTGAGCTGCCATTTGATCATTTCTGTTGAACACTTTTATGTCCTGCTTTCTTCCATTTTTCTTAGCATCTGTATGCTGTAGAATACATTTCAGAGTCTCTTCTGACCTACTTTTGGTCGTTTGTTTCTTTTCTCTTTTTAAAATGACTTTTGCTCGCTTCCTGTATGATGTTCTTGATGTCATCTGACAGCTCTTCTGGTCTTCAGTCTTTAGTGTCTAATACATCAAATCTGTTCTTGAGATGGTCTCAAGATTCAGGTAGGATATGTTCAAGGTCATATTTTGGCTCTCATTAACTTGTTTTAATTTTCTTCTTATTCAGCCTTAACTTGCAAATCAGCAATTGATGGTCTGTTCCACAGTCAGCCACTGGCCTTGCTTTGGCTGATGATATGGAGCTTTCTCTTCCCACACTGTCTCTTCTCACAGATATAGACAATTTGATTTCTGTGTATTCCATCTAGTAAGGTCCACGTGCATAATTGCCTTTTATGTTTTTTAAAAAAACATTTTCAATGAATAAGTCACGGGTCTTAGGATAGTCTCCAGCATCATTTCTACCACCAAGGCAATATTTTCCAACTAAAGATCCTTCCTCTGTTTCCAATGTTTGCACCCCAACAACCAGAAATTATGGACACATCTTGATTACAAGCTTTATCCACTTCAGACTGAAGAATTGGGTAGAATTGGTACATATAGATTGTTGTTGTTGTTGTTGTTGAGTGCCGTAGAGTAGGTTCCGACCCCTAGTGATCCTGTATAGGGCTTCTGAGGAGCAGCTGGTGAGCTTGAACCACCGACTTTGCTGTTCAAATGGCTTTGCAGTCTGACACATGAAACCACAATGCCACACCAGGACTCCACATATAGATTAGAATATTTAAATGGTATATATGATGAAGTGGACCCCTGGGGCACAGTGGTTAAAACACTTGGCTATTAGCTGAATTGTCTGTGGTAGGAATCCACTAGCTATTTCTGAGGGGGAAAAGGTGATCATCTTCTTCTGTAAAAATTATCATTGCTATTAAGTGTCTTGCAGTGGATTCATACTCATAATCACCCTGTTTAGGGGAAGCTGGTTGGTTTTAACTGCCAACCTTGTGATTACTAGTCCAGTTCTTATTGTACAGCATCACAGTAGTATTGTTGTTTTTGCTCTTAAATACTGTTGAATAAATTCCAACTCATAGCAAACATGTTTTGGGTTTCTGAGACATGGCTGGTGGATTTGAACCACCATCCTTGTAGCTAGCAGTCCAGTGTTTATCCTACAATACTACACCACAGTCTTGTAAATCCTATGAGGTCTTTCTACTCTTTCTTACAAATTCGTTGAGTCAAAATGAACTCTGTAGCAATAGGGTATAGTGAAGGCATGCTGAAAATAATTTATTTAAAAAAATTTTTTAAAGCCATTTATTCTAATAAAGGAAATAATGAATGTGTTGTGACTATTGTCACTTCTCTATATTTGTTTGACAAATATTACACCACACCAAAAATCTGCAGTCATTGTATCCAGCACTCAAAAACAATATATCTTTCTTGTACCTAATTTCCTATTGTTACTTCATTCTTCAACATAGAAGCTTCAGGAGCGCTTCATTTGTCAATACTTGATTCTCAGGTCTCACTCTGGGTAATCTTTCTAATCGTATCACAAATGTGTATGTACTTTAATCCTTTTACTATTAGATATCCGATAACACAGAATAACCCCTCTGCCATTGGCGTTTCTTCCAACAGAGTTCACTCTACATTCAGCAGTTACTCGAATTCACTTATTTTATTTTGTCTTTTATTTTTATTATTATTTTAATTCTGCAGAGCATTTCAGGAATGGGGTCCTTTTATCTCTCTTTGATGGCTAATGATTTACATTCCTCTGTGTCAGTCCAATCCTGTGATAACTAAACTTGAGTGTGTTTTACCCACAGATAAATCAGTCTTCCTCTGGAAGCTAACCAAATCCTGAGCATTAGGATTGTATTTTGGGTGTATCTTTCCTGCACTGATTCCCTTTATTGCTCATAACCAGCAATCAGGATATAGTCCCAGAAAGAATTGGACAAGCTTTCCTGTTGACTGGACTGTTCTCGAGTCATATCATCTCACAGATTGATCATTCTACTTATTTCAGTATCAATCTTTCTTTCAGTGCACCAAGAGATTATTGAGAATTTCTCAACGTACACATTAAAGTATACTTTCTGCAATCAATCATATCATTAAAAAGAACACACTTGAAAGTGAGTATTATCTCTTAGAAATATGTTTAAGAGTAGTGTCTCCAGCCCCACAGTTTATCTTTTCTTAATATTGTTCACATCACCCTCTGCTCTGTGACATAATAGTCACTTTACATGAATCAGAAATTCTATAATAAAATCTGTAGAAAAGATTTCTCTGTTCTTCTAGCTGAAAATAGTCAGTGTTCACATTTCCATTATTATCTTTGTCAAAGTGGTTTTCTATCTAAAAGCACATTTTTCACTAAAACACATTGAAATCTTTCATAGTACTAGAACATAAAAAGTTACTCTGTTTCTAATGATCCCAAAAAAGCTCTGCTTTTTTCTAGGAACAGCTTCTCCTTTTGCACTGTACGTTGAAGTGCTCTGGTGATTATTCGTTTCTGAATCCTTTAGTGGATTGAAAAGGTCATTCAAGACCTGATTTTATTTTTGTTGGAAAAGAATAATCTCCACATTTAACAATTTATTCACTGCTGTATGAGAACGATTACTGATTTTGTTGTTGTTGTTGTTAAGTGCTGTCCAGTTGCATGTGACTCATAGCAACTCTGTATAGGGTTTCAGACGAGAGGCTGGTGGGTTTGAACTGCCAACCTTGAGGTTCAAACCGACCTTGTGGTCCAGTGCTTATCCTACAACATTACATTGCATTCAACATTATTTCAAATTTAGATGTTCTGTTAAATAAATCCTACTGATGCCTCTCTACTTACTCAAATACTAAGAATATTTTCAATTACAGGTTAGAATTATA
>NW_006408602.1:930213-958834 GCF_000296735.1 Chrysochloris asiatica | reverse complement strand
CCCTCCACCTTACCCAGCATGACATCCTTCTCCAGCGACTGTTCCCTCCGGACAATATGTCCAAAGTATGAGAGATGAAGCTTAGCCATCTTGGCTTGCTTACATGTGTATGTAGTTTAATTGAGTGTGTCTAGAAACTGCTGGATCAAGATGTGTATATGCAGAGGTTAAGATTTAGAAGTTATCTTTAAATGAATTCCCAAAGATAATGTACATATTAACAAAGCAATTGACATAATTTTATTCTACATTTTTAGAAACATTAGGAATTAGATTTTTTTTATTGTTTTATTTTCTTTTTTAAAACTTTGCTCATGAATGTGTGCCAATATCGCAATGCAAATTTTAGAATGCATTAATTTGATCACTAATGATCTCAAGAATCTTATGCATTTGTATAGCATCATTGAAAATTCACATAATAGGAATTACTTTTTTGTAACAGTGTAGCAGTTTTCTATGCTCCTGGACTTTGATTCCTAACATTTAAGATGAAAGATGCAGAAACCATAAAAAGAAGGTAGAAGGAACACAGAGTCACTGTACCAAAAAGAAAAGATCAATGCTCAAAAATTTCAAGGAATAGCATAAGATCAAGAACTGATGGTACTGAATTAAGGCATTCAAATTGTACTGAAGATATTGGTTAAAAAAAAAAAAAAAAAAAAACAAGACAAGGCTCCAGGAATTAATGGAATATAAACTGAAATCTTTCCACAAACTGATGTAACACTGTAGGTACTCATTTATCTATGTTAAGAAAGTTGCAAGACAGGTGCCTGGCCAAGCAAATGGAAGAGATCAATATCTTTGCCTGTTTCAAAGAAAGGTGACCCAACCAAATGTGGAAATAATTTAACAATATCCTAAATATGATATACAAATAAAATTGTGTTGAGAATAATGCAAATCTGGCTGCAACAGTATATCAACAGGGAACTGCAGAAATCCAAGCAAGATTCAGAACAGGACATGGAATGAGGGATATCATTGCTAATGCCATATGGATGGTGGCTGAAAACAGGAATACCAGAAAGATTTTTACTTGTTCTCGATTGACTATACAAAGGCTTTGACTCATGAAAAGCTAGGGATAACATTGTGATGAGTGACTCTTTCAGATTACTTAATTGTTCCCATGAGGAACATATACACAGACCAAGAGGCAGAACAAGGAGATAATGAATGGTTTAAATTCAGGGCAGTTGTGCACAAGAGTTATGTTTTTTCACCTTGCTTATTCAATCTGTATGCTGAAGAAATAATTCATAAAAATGGATTATATGAGGAAGAATGTGGCATGAGGACTGAAGGAAGACTCAAAACAACCTGAGATATGTACATGATACAATTTTGCTTGCTATAAGTGAAGAGAACCTAAAACATCCATGATGAATAATCAACAATTACAGCCTTTAATATGGATTACACATCAATGAAAAGAAAACAAAGATATTCACAACTGAACTAATAAATAACATCATGAGAAGTGGAAAAAATATTAATGGAGTCCTTTTGTGGAACTATAGGAAAAGCACAAGGTCGTCAGTTCAAACCTACCAGCTGCTCCACAGAAACCCTATACAGGGTCACTTTGAGTTGCAACCAACTTGATGGCACTTAACAACTCCTGTTTATACATATTCTTTGTCGTCTTCTTCTTTATCTCCTTCTTCTTATCTTTCCCCTCTTACTCTTTCATCTCCTCCTCCTTTGAGAATTACTTTAAAAAGTATTACATACATTCTTGAACGGTAAAAGTCTTAGAACCTTTATCAGTTTTTGCACAATGAAAGTACAAAAACAAGTTGATTTCATTTTCATCCCTCTAACTTTATTTGCTGTAACTTAAAAATATTTCAGTTCTACAACAACTGTGCATGTTTCATTACATATGCCATAAACATATTCTTTAGTATGACTAAAGCACTATTTTACTACTTTGTAATAACTGTGTCTCTGTTGTGCATGGGGTCGTTCTGTTGTGCATAGGGTCACTATGAATCAGTACCGACTTGATGGCACCAAACAACAACTGGTGGCCTATATTTACAGACTTAATTCCACATACACAGTTTTCTACATAGATTTTTAATTCTTAAAGTGTTGTTTATATCCTTACTGTTTGGGAAGCCAATTCCAAAAGCCAACTAGTTGAAAGATGATAGATAGATAGATAGATAGATAGATAGATAGATAGATAGATCGATAGATAGATCGATAGATCGATAGATAGATAGATAGAGATTCCATAAATTCTGACAGCTTCTTACCCTCTGGTACTGCTTCTTTTTCCTTTCACTAGGTGCAGTTTCAAGGAGCTCTGGTAGTGTAGTGGTTATGAATCAGGAGGCGAACCACAAGGTCAGCAGTTCGAAACTACCAGCTGTTCTGTGGAGAAAGATGAAGTGTTCTGCTCCTATAAAGCTTTATAGCCTCAGAAACCCTGTGGTCGCTGTGAGTTGGAACCGACTCGACAGCACATAACCACCAGTGCAATTTCAGGAAGATGTATTGTCATTGTATTTTATGTCTTCTGGTCGTATCTTATGACAACATTGATAGTTTTACTTAATTGATGGCGTTTGGAATCTGCATGTGTTAGTTATGATTGTTGTTGTTGTTGTTGTTGTTAAGTGCTGTTGAGTTGGTCCTGACTCATAACCATGCTGTATAGGGTTTCCAAGAAGCAGCTGGTGGGTTTAAACTATGGCAACATACCAGGAGTTAATCTGATGTCATTCTTAAGTTTTTTCTGACTAGTCAAATTTCAACTTTTCTCATCTTTGTTCCAAATAAATTATCTCAATTCACATTTTTATTGGTTTAAATTCACTACCATAGGTTTTTGCTTTTGGTTTTTGATTGATTGCCTTTTCCTAGTTTTTTATTTGACTTTGTTGTTGTTGTTAGGTGCTATTGAGTCGGTACCGACTCATAGCGACCTTGTGCACAGCAGAAGGAAACACTGCCCGATCCTGGGCCAACCTCACTACTGTTGCCACGCTTGAGTGCATCGATGCTGCCACTTGGCCAATCCATCTTGTTGGTGTCTCCGTCTTTTTCTCTGACCCTCCACCTTACCAAACAAGATATCCTCCAGTGGCTGGTCCCTCCTGACAATATGTCCAAAGTATGAAAGACGAAGTTTGGCCATACTGACCTCCAAGGAGCACTCTGGCTGCACTTCTTCCAAAACGGATCTATTGGTTCTTTTGGCAGCCTGTGGCACTGTCAATATTCTCGACTTAAAGTCAGTTAAAAACAGCAATAACATTAACTCATTAAAAGCATGTATCTTGTTCGCCTTCTTTAGTTTTGACAGGTTGTTGGGTCAGCATGCGGTACTAGTCTGTCAGGGAAGCTAATCTGTCAGGGATTAGTATCTGTTAGGATTTCTTCTAATTGGGAATGGACTTGGTGGTTCCACAAGAAACTAAAAGTCATTGCTATGCATGCCGCCATATTAGAATGATGTCATAGTGTTCTAAAATCTGTGAGTCATATTTGGCAAGATGCCTTCTTTGTGCTGTAGTAGTATATAAAGACTTCCCACACGTGAGAGGGTTTACGTCAAGAAAGCACCACGGATTTCTCCCAGCAGACTGACTGCTGTTTGCTGAATAAAGGACTGAGACAGCTCCCGACTGCACACTGAGTGTTATTTCAGCTGCCTGACCCTGTGAAACTGCTGGGCATTGAACGCCTTCCATACACAGGTACATGTTTATTTTCCTTTCATATTGCTTAACACAGCTTAATTATATATTTCTGTATCTATTTACAAACGATCTAGCTCCTTCAATAGAGGCCGTATTCTGAGAATGCTGGAACACTGGGGGTTTTTGCTCACCATTGTTTTCCAAGGATTCAGCACCTAGCCTAGCTGTGTTCTGAAAAGTATTAGTTTGTTAAGGAAAGAAACTGAGTTCGTGCACGTATTCTCTCACATCTACATATCCATTTGAAAATTTAGTCATATTTATTTTAAAATTGTTTTCATTCGTTCTTTACTTGCTTGTAATTGCCCTAGTCACAATCTACAGATTATTGAGATTGCAGAACCTTTTAAAATGATGTCCATTTTACAAAACTAAAGGTATCTACAAAGAATCTGATTGAATTTTGATAGTAAATTACAAAGAAATGGAGAAGCCATGCATGAAAAGAATGTAAATTACATTAATTTATGTGATACTTTTTTTATATTTGGTTAATTTGATTGTATTTCATTTATGTTGAAGGCATAGTAACACATAATTTGGATAAAAGTAGTTCTAATTGTTTTCTAAAATATATTTTTTATATAAATTATTAAAATAAAAATGAAAGCAAAATTGAAATGAAAAGTACTTATTTTTTATAACCACTTGCTCTTGAGTGTAGATGAGCTATAGTGAATGAAATATATCAGGAAGAAAAAAATCTGAACAGAAAATTTCAAAGGGAAGCATGAGCATACAGAGCCAGGAATTGTAATGAAATGTGTAAAGACCTAGAGTTAGAAAACAGAAAGGGAACAACAACCTCAATGTTTCTCAAGATGAAAGAAGTGAAGAAAAAAATTCAAGCCTCAGCTTACAATATAGAAAGTTTCCATGGGCAAAATATTGAATGATGTAGAAAGCATCAAGATAAGATGAAAGGCATACATAGAGTCACTGTAACAAAAAGAAACTGTCGATGTTCAACCATTTCCAGAAGTAGCATATGATTACTAACCAATGATACTAACGGTAGCATATGATTACTAACCAATGAATCCAAAAGCATAGATGATGTTGGCAAAAAGGAGTCCAGGAATTGATGGAATATAAACAGAAGACTTGCAACAGATTTATGAAGTACTGGAGGAGCTCGCTAAACCATGCGAATAAATTTGGAAGACAGCTAAACTGATTGGAAGACATTCATATGTGTGCCCATTCTAAAGAGAGGAGAATCATCAGAATGCATAAATCATCAAAAAATTCACTAATATTGCACACAAATAAAAATTTGCTAAAGATAATTAAATAACTATTGTAACAGTAAATGAACAAGTAGCTACCATAAGTTCAACTATATTCAGAAGAGGACATGGAACTAGAGATAACAATGCTGAGGTCATGTGGATCTTGGCAAAAAGTAAAGAATACCTAAAAAAATATTTACTTATACTTTATTTGCCATGCACAGACTTTTGACTCTGTAGATCATGAAAAACTCTGGATAAAATTGTAAAGAATGGGTATTTCCGAACACTTGCTCATGAGGAACTTGTACATAGACCAAGAGTTTACTGCTAAAACAGATCAAGTTGATACTGAATAGTTTGAAATCAGGAAAAGTGTGTGACAGGTTTATACTCATTCACCGTACTTATTTGATCTGTATACTGAGCAAACAGTCTATGAAGCTGGATTTTATGAGGAACAACTTTGTATCAGATTGGAAGAAGACTTATTAACCTGCAAAAGGTACATGGTACAACTTTGCTTGTTGGAAGAAAAGAAAACTTAAAATACTTACTGGTGAATATCAAAGACTACAACGTTCAGTATGGATTGCACTTCAATGTAAAGAAAACAAAAAATCTCACCACTGAATCAATAAATAACATAATGATAAATGGAGAAAAGATTGAAATTGTCCAAGACTTCATTTTACTTGGATCCACAACACTCATGGAAGCAGCACTCAAGAAATCAAATAGTAAATTACTTTAAGCAAATGGGCTGCACAAGACTTCTTTAAAGTGTTCAAGAGAAAAACTGATAGAATTAAGGTGTGCCTAATGCAAACTGTGGTATTTTCAATAGTCTAGTATGCATGTGGAGGTTGGAAAATAAATAAAGAAGACCATATAAGAATTGATGCATTTAACGTGTGGGGTTGGAGAAGGATATAAAAAGTACTATTGAATGTCAGGGAATACTGGTATGGCACTGCAGAGTAATGCACTGTATCACACGTTCCATTTGAATCACAAGGTGGGAAATTGAAATTTGCCAGCCACTCTTCAGAAACCCTATACAGGGTCACTAAGGAACAGACTCAACAGCACTTAACAACAACAGCAACAACATGGTCTGCCACAAGAACAAGCAATTCTGTCTCAGATAATGTACAATCAGAATTCTCCTTAGAAGCCAGTATGATGAAACTTCTCGCTCATACTTCAGCCAGATTATCAGGAGGTGATCTATCTCTGGAGATGGACATCAGACTTGGTAAAGTTAAGGGTCAGAAAAAAAGAGGAAGACACCCAAGGAGATGAATTGAGACAGTGGCAGCAGCAAGGGGCTCAAGCATAACAAAAATTATGAGATTGGCACAATGCCACAGTGTTTCATTAGCTTGTGCATAGTGTCACCATGAGGAGTTGGAACCAACTCAATGTCACTTAACATTTTCAAAATATTTACACACACATTCAGAGACTTCCTATATAATTTAAGTATATTAGAAATAATTAAAACCAATCTAGTTTTACTATATATAAAAAACAAGTGACTAGAATAAATTGATTATGAATTATTGACATTGGAATAATTTTAGTGAATTCAAAATGACATTTTAACTTACTTCAAAATACTATCATAATGTCATATGTATTTTATTTTACTTTTTATTGCTATTTGGTTGAAAATTCACAGAAAAAAATTGATTTTCCATTCATCAATTCATGTATCTCTTAAATCATATTGATTTCAATTTTCACAATGTAATACCATGCTTCCTACTACCTCCCTGTGTAACATTTGCAGTCATCTTTCCTTCCCTTCTCTTACTGCCTTCTGAGCTTTATCCATAGGCCATTTAACCATGAAGGGTTAATATTATAGGGAATGCATAGCTTCCAGATATTAATTTTCACTTTATTGGCCTACTGTTTGGCTGAATGTTAAACCACAAGGATGAATTCAGCTCCCTGGTTGAAGGACATCTAGGGACTATAATCTCTGGTTTTCTATCAGTCTCTATCAGAACAGTAAGCCTGGTCTTTTTATTAATTAATTAATTTATTTCAATAATTCTGAATATTGTTCAATATTTTTCTTCGACTCTATGCAGGGCTTTCTGTTGTAATTCTTTTCAGAGCAGTCACAAGTAGTAGGCAGGCACTATCTAGATCTTTGATCTCAGAATTGAAAACGTTGAGGTTCATGTGGTACATTAATCCTTTAGATGAATAGTTTTCCTTCATTTTCATCTTCTTCACTCTCCTTTGTTCAGGATGGAGATAAATCAATATTTACACCTTGTTGTTATTAGGTGCCATGGAGATGTTTCTAACCCATAGAGTCCCTATGTATAACATAACTTAACACTGCCTGGTCCTGTAACATCCTCACAATTGCTGCTATGCTTGAGCCCATTGCTACGGCCACTGTGCCAATCTATCTCATTGGAGGTTTCTCTAATTTTGCTGATGCTGCAATTTACAAAGCATGATGTCTTTTTCCAGAGACTGGTCCCTCATGATAATATGTCCAAAGTGTGAGAGATGGAGTCTGATCTTCTTTGTTTTTAAGGAGCACTCTGGCTGTACTTATTCTAACACAGAGTTGTTTGATCGTCTGGCAGTTCTTGGTACCTATAAATTCATCTCCAACATCATAACTCAAATGCATTAATTCAACTACAATCTTCCTTATTCATTTGTCCAATTCTCACATGCATATGAAGTTATTAAAAATAATCTTGGGTAAGGTGCACTTTAGTCCACAAAGTGATATTTTTACTCTTGCTTTGAAAAGGCCTTGTACAGCAGTTTTTTTAATGCAATAAATATATCATTGGATTTCTTGACTGCTGCTTCCATGAGTGTTTATGGTAGGTCTGAGCAAAATGAAGTCTTTGACAACTTCAATCTTTGCTACATTTATCATGATATTATTTATTGGTCCATTCATAAGGATTTTTGTTTTCTTTAAATTGAGGTGCAGCCTTAACTGAAGGCTATGGTCTTTGATTTTCATCAGTATTTGTAAGTCTTTGCTTTCAACAAACAAGGTTGAATCATCTATATATTCCAGGTTGTTAATGAGTCTTAACCCAATACTGATGCCACATCTTTTTTGTGTAAGCTAGGTTCTTACATTATTTGTTCAGCATACAACTTGACTAAAGATGGTGAAACAGTGCAAGCCTGGTGCACATTTTTCCTAAATTTATGTCATTCAGTGTACCCCTGTTCTGTTCAAATGAGTGCCTCTTGGTCTATATTCAGTTTGCTCATAAGCACAATTAAGATTTCTGGAATACTCATTCTCCATAATGTTGTCCATAGCTTGCCATGACCCACAGATTTGAAAAGTGCTTTTAGCCAAGATCAATTTAACATCAGCAATGATTCCCCTTGTTCCATGTTCTCATCTGAATCTAGCTTGAACCATTCCCTGTCAATGTACAATTGTAGCTTTCTTTAATTCTCTTTAACAAAAACTTACTTGCATGTGATATTAATGATATTGTACAATGATCTCCACATTCCATTGGGTCACCTCACTTTGGAATGGGCACAAATATTGATCTCTTCAAATCAATTGGCCAAGTAGCTATCATCCAAATTTCATGGCATAGATGAGTGACTGCCTCCAGTGCTACATCAGTTTGTTGAAGCATTTCAATTTATCTTCGATTAATGTCACCTCTTGAAATGGTTGAACACTGACCACTGCTTTTTAATATAGTGACACTGTGCATTATTTCCGTTTTCTTTTGATGTTTTCTGGATCATTCAATATTTGGCAAAAGAAACCTACAGTATTGCAAATCAAGTCTTGTTTATTTCCCCTAGTTCTTTCAGCTTGAGAAATGCTGAGCGTAGTCTTCCCTTTTTGTTTTGTAACTCCAGATCTTTGCAGAGCTCACTATAATATTTGGCATTGTCTTCTCGAGCTGCCCTTTGGAATTTTCTGTTAAATCTTTTTCTTCCTCATTTCTTTAATGTGGCTTAGCATCTCTATGCTTAATTCAAATTTCAGAATCTTTTCTGACATCTATTTTGGTCTTTTCTTTCTTCTTTGTCTTACTAATGGCCTTCTGCCTTCTTCCTCTATGATGTTCTTGATGTTATCTCAAAACTCTTCTGGTTTTCAGTCATTAGTGTCTCATTCATTAAATGTGTTCCTAAGATGATCTGTAGATTCAGGTGGGATATGTTCAAGGTATTATTTTAGTTCTTGCTGACTCATTTTAATTTTCTTCATCTTTAGCCTGAACTTGCTTATGAACTATTGATGGATGGTCTGTTTCACAGTCTGTACCTGGTCTTGTTTTTCCTGATGACATGGAGTTTTTCATGGTCTCTTTCCAACCATGTAGTTAATTTGATTTCTCTGTATTCTATCTGGTGAAGTCCAAGTGTATAACCATGCTTTATGTTGTTTAAAAAAGATATTTGCAATGAAGAAGTCATTGATCTTCTAAAATTCTCCTGCACCATTTTTACCACCAAGGCCATATTTCCAACTACCGATCCTTCTTCTTTGTTCCCAAGCTTTCCATTCTAATCCCTAGTAGTTATCAGTATATCTTGATTGCATGTTGGATCAATTTCAGACTGAAGAAGTTGGTAGAATTCTTCAATTTCATCATTATTTGTTTTAGTGGTTGGTGCATAAAACTGAACAATAATAGTGCCAACTGGTCTTCCTTGTAGGCATATGTATATTATCCTATCACAGACAACATTACACTTTAAGAAAAATCTTGAAATGTTCTTTTTAATGATGAGTGCTGTACTGTTCCTTGTCAACTGGCCATTCCCCACACAGTAAGCTATGTGACTATGCAAAGGAAGAGAAGGGAAAACCTTATGCAACATTTTATAGCTAAGCTAAGTATACCTATAATATATAACTTTAATCAGTATGGTAATCCTTACAACAAACTAATGTCTAAGTATCCTACTGTAGCACACACTGTAACTCTCTAGAATAAGCCCTGGGATGTGAATAACAAGATCAGCCGTTCATGCTCACCAACTGCAATGCAGGAGAAAGATGAGGCTTTCTGTTCTGCAAAGATTAAGTCTCAGAAACCCTTTACAGGGTCGCTATGATTCGGAACCAACTTGGTGACAACTAACAACATCCTATTATAAGATGATAAAACCATTTTACCATAACACTGGCTTAAATGCTTTATGTGAAGCACAGTCTCATTTTTGGTCATTTTATAATGATGTCTGCAATAGTCTCCAAACACCTTCCTGAGGAAAAATGCCAAGTAATTAAAAATAATATATTCATATGTGTCACTAGTATTTTTTGCATAAAAGATTCCACAAATAAGCTGTGAAGAGTGAAACATTTTTCCCCTGCCAAACAATGATTCTTCAGATTGTTTCACTTTAGTGCCTAAAGTGAATGAAATAACTAAATTTTTCTCTTATATACATAACAGTATATATTCTTCATTTTTCTTCCAAATTTATGATTGCATTTTAACTTTCAAATACATAACATTGTGTATACTTCATTTTTGCCTCCAAATTTATGATCATATTTTAACTTCCAAATATTTTTATTAGGGCATGTTTATCTCCATTTTACATTTTGGAAGACTAAGACAAATGATTTAATTATCTCGTCTGTGCAGATGTCTAATCCTGTTTTGGGGATAGAATAAGACAAATTCATTCTTAGTTTATTTGTTTTAACTATTCTTACTAGATGTTTTGTTTTGTTTTGTTTTGTTTTTTCAGCAGACATGAATGCTTGTAATCAAGAATCTTGACAAATAAATCATAACATTTAATAAATTAAGTGTGTTAATATTTCAGCCAATGAAGATTTGCAGTCTCCTCCGGTAGTGTAGTGGTTACAAATAGGGCTGTGAACCTTAAGGTAAGCAGTTCGAAACTACCAGCTGCTCCATGGGAGAAAGATAAGGCTTTCTGCTCCCGTAAATATTTACAGCCTGGGAAACCCTGTACAGGGTCGCTATGAATCGGAACCGACTCCACGGCACATAACAGCAACAACATAGTAGATTGCTGCCTATAAAGGCATTTTGTACAAGTATATTTGGAGATGTTTGGTTTGCTAACCCACAGAGCTAGAAGTGAGTGACTTCAAGCTAAGGATTATAGTTGAGTGGTGTGGGCATTTATCAGCATTCCTAAATGAGCTTTGTAGCATTGCCTAGACAGAGGGAAGGCTGCTGAGGAGCATCTGTCCTGACTGAAAGAACTATGCCTGGACAATTTTCTGCTCTTATATTGTAACCTACTACCTTCTCTAATAGACCCCTTAGCTGAGTTCTGTGTGGCCACTGCAAGGGATTATTGAATTGGATGGTTTGATGCTACATTTGCTATACTCCTATGTTATGAAATTAAAATTTATTATTTCTCTGACATGGCACTTGTATCTTACATTTCTTTTTATTAAAAATGTTAAGTGGATAACACAGAATAATACCATCAAACAAAAAGATTATTAGATATTTATTTCTTCATATTGTCCCCATCATCTTTTAAGAAAGATCATAGTTAAAATGTACCATGAGAGTAAAAGTAACACAAAGCTGAAAGAATTTTAAGAATATTGGCATTTTGTAGTTCAGGAACATCCCATAGAATACTAGAACATCTATTCTTTTGATAGCTAATTGGACAAGAAAAAAATTAGTTGAACAGAAGATGACCACACAGAAATTCTGGATATATTACAAATGCAATATGTGAATTATCCATATAGTATTAAAATAATGTTGCATTTTTCTCATCCAGGTATTGATAATATTTACATAAATTCAGTTTCTTTATAATGAGGAAACTCAGATTTTTTTTAAACAAAACAAAACATAAAGTTGCTTATTCATAAATAAAACACAGAAATAAGTAAAGAACGTTTTCTGTTTGCTTTTTAGCATAAAAACTTGAGAATGGATTTCTCAAATAAAACTCACTTTTATCCAGGTTTCATCTGCTTATTCTTCTATTTATTCTAAGATGGATTTAGCCAGTTCTTACTTATAAAGAAATGAATGTGACCATTTGAATTATTTTAACCAACATGATGACTAATTGTAGTAATCAATTATAAGGCCACTTATAATTCGTAATTATACACATGCACTTGTATTACACTTATAAAACCTTGTGGATTCTTGGTTTGTCACTGGAATGTTATACCAACATGTAAGATTTAAAGAATACAAGACAAAATTAGAATGCATGAAGTAACACAAATTAATAGCTGAAAGTATGTCTCTGTAAGTAAATATCACTGAATGTTGTCATCAAAATAGATGTAAAAGTATGCTATCTTTATGAAATTTTCAATCTTCAAGAAATACACATGTTAATTGTACCTGCAAAGTTATTCCATTATCTAATCCAAATCAATGCTGTGGTCTGTACTTTGCACAAATCAGGTCTCCAAGTCTTATATGGTTGCTGTTGTTGTTAAGTCTGTTGAGTGGGTTCCTACTCATAGCAATCCTGTACAGGGTATCCAAGGTGTAGCTGGTGAGTCTAAACTACTGACTGTGATTCATACCGACCTTGCAGTCCAGTTCTTTATGCCACAGTGCCACACCAGGACTCCCCGATGGTGGTGATAGTTACGTGTCATGGAGTTAGTTTTGATTCATAATTACCCTGTATAGGGTTTCTGAGGCTATGAATCTTTACAGGAGCGAAAAGCTTCATCTTTCTCCAATGGAGGAGTTTGTAGATTTGAACTGTTGACCTGCGGTTAGCAGCCCAACAAGTAACACGCTCTAGTACCAGAGCTCCTAAGTCTTGTATGTCATTGTTGCTGTTGTTAATTGTCATTGAGTACGTTCTAACTCATAGTGACCCTGAATAGCATTTCCTTGTATAGTCAGGTAAGTATATGGTCAAGAATAATTTTTGCTGACTTCTATTTCAATGTACTTTATACATATTGGTAAACTTTCTAACAATGTAGATAAAGTAGATTGCTCTCAGGAATGTCATACTTCTAGTAAATTTCTTTATTCTTCTTAGTGAAAATAATGTGAGATATGGAATCATTATAAGAAATGCCAATATGGGATTCTTCTATGATTTGCCTTTGTGAATGCTAAAGCACATATAATATTATTATTCAAGGCTGGTATAAGTCTTGGCGAATCTGTCAATCCATATCATTATTGTGTTCAAGCTTACAGTTTTGAAATGGACTTGCTAGATAAGGCAAAAGAAGACAAAACAATAGATTATTTTGTAATGTATATGTAAAGATTATTTTAAGCTTTTTGGAAGCAGCAGGAAAACCCAAAGGAGGAACTAAGAAGCAGACAATCTGTGAGTGTCTCATCTCCTACAGTTCCTACAGGTTATATATAAGAAGATTAGGAAGCAAAACAGAATTACAGTTGAAAAGCTTTCCAATGAAAACAAATTTACCATGTTTGATTGCTTATATTTGGCATCACTTTTGACAACAGCAAAATATGGAAGACTATTTCAAGAAATATGATTAATTACTATGTATTCAAATTATTTCGGACTGTTTGATTACTGAGACAAGCACATCATTTCCATAATAGTTTTAAGTAAGTATTTAAAATAAATAAATAAATAAGACATTTTTACTTAGAAATGCAGAACATTGTTAGCTAGTTAATTTTCTATGGATAGTTGACATTACAGGGCATGAAGTTCTTAAATTTGTATATGCTCAGAAATCATAAACAGATTTAAAAAAAAAAAAAATTTATGCCTGGTAATTACAAGATTGGCCTAGCAAAGCCACCAGGCTCTCTTGGAAACCCTATACAGGGTTGCTCTGAGTTGGCACTAACTCAACAGCACACAACAGAAACAGTTGCAACCAATATATTTTTTCCAAAAAGTTTCTTATTTAAGTTTCAATGTAGTATGAAAATGATGTGGGCAATCATTAAGTGTGTAATGAATGCACAAAAATAAATAAGCATTAATGTGTATTATTTTTAGATGCAGTGGGGCCACAACATATTATTAATCTGCTGTGCTTAATTATTCTATTTCCAATGCATTGAATGTGAGAAATGCATTTACTGCAACGCCCTTTCCTTTGTGTCACTGAATTAAAACAGACCACAGAAAAATTTGCTGGATGTTTAAGAAATGGAAGTAAAACAGTGGCCATCAATTTCTGTGATGGTCAGAAATGATGATGAGTGATGCACTTGCACCTAATGAGTTCCAACTTGTTCTCTTGCTCATCTGCTCAATGACCAGCTCTTCTTTATCATGAGTCATCTCTGCTATACTACAGAAGCTCTAGGCCCACCACTCACACTAGCAGGAGTACTTCTAGAGAAACAGCAATGTTATTAAATGGATTGTGCCCCACATAATTTATGTGCTGTAAACCCTAACCAATTGTGTAAATTAATCTGACAACCAAGGCACTTTTTTTAGGAGCTGTTGAGTCAGTTTTGACTCATAGTGACACTATGTACAATACTGCCTTGTCCTACACCATCCTCACAATCATTTCTATGCTTGAACCCATTGCTTAAGTCACTGCATCATTCCATCTCATTGAGGATCTTCCTCTTTGTGCTGATCATATACTTTACTTAGCATGATGTTCGTCTCCAGGAATTGGTCCCTTCTAATAATATGTCAAAAGTACTTGAGAAGAAGTTTTGCCATCCTTGTGTTAAAGAGTATTTGTTCATTCTTCTTGCAAGCTATAACAATGGCATGGAAATGACATCTAACTTCTCCTAAATTCACAATGGATAAGAAGAATCAAACTCAACATCATACTAACATTGATTTCTGTGAGGCAGAAACCAGACATGCCTCCACCCTCTAACCTCATTTACAAATTCTGATACCAACCACCCCTCCCCTAGCACTTTCTACTTAACTTCTGGGATCTATGATCAGTTACAGTGGTCACACAGAACTCACAGACAATACTCACAATCATAGGTTTATTAAGAAGAATTTACAAGTCAGTATCAGAAATGCTCAGCATAGCTCTACCAGTCAAGAGTGCCTCTCCTTAGCTATACCTGCAGGCAGAACTCTGATCCTCAACCTATCAGTCATATGGCTTCTTGACCTTTGTCTTTCCTGGGCATTTTTACAAAGTTCATTTAGCACTGCCCATAAATGCCAAATGCATGGCACCTTGCCCTAAGCCTCAGGCAAAGACACTAGGTTCTTGCCTCATGGGTCAGAAAATCTATTTCCCCTAAGTGTTTGAGTGAGGTAGCCCACTCCAAAAATGAGCCTCTTGCCTGAAGACATTCAGGTTTCTCAGTGTATGGGCTGGGAACCCCAACATTCGTATGCTTAGGGTGATGCTGCCTCTGTTGCTCTCACTTCTCTGCCACTTTTCTGGTGTTGCAACTCTGTCTCTTGGATCAAGGAGGTTCAATGCAGGCATCTAGGGCTCTTCTTTACTTATGATAGTAAGATCCTTCATTTCTGCTTATAAGATGTCTCATTTTAAACCCAGCAAATGGTATACTCAGTATTCTTTACAACATATTCAAAGGTATCAATTGTACCCTGGTGACACAATGATTAACCGCTAGGTTGCTAACCAAAAGGTCTAGTGACTTTTGGGGAGAAAAGATCTAGGGATCTGCTCCTATAAAGATTGCATCCAAGGAAACCCTATGGTGCAGTACTAATCAGTCCAATAGAGATGCTATGAGTTGAAATCAACTTGATGGTACACATCGACAAAAAAAAGCATCCTAAAATGTGAGACAGTAAATCTATTCTTCAAAACTACTTACTTTTGACATTTCTTTTACTGAAGTACTAAGATAAGCAACTTCCCAATAAAGCTACTTCATAAACTCTTCCTTTACAACCCCACTTTGACAAATGGATAGGCTTGGCTTCCAACTTGGATATTCCTGCCTTTTCATCATTTATGGTGCTCCAAAGGAACTGTCTTGACTTGTCTTATTCCCAGAAAATCACCAGAAAGGTTGTGGTACATATCAAGAATATCATACAGGAAGAAAACCAACGGTAATTAAGAACACATGAATGAAATTAAACACCAAAATGGATGTTAGGGGAGACTCTGAAACTTTCTCTTAGTGTAGAGATTTTAAAGCAAATGGGAGAAGTAAGGAAGTGGAAGAGTTGAATGGGAAATTTCAAAGGGAAGCTCAAAAGGCAAACTCAAGTATCGTAATGAAATGAGCAAAGACCTGGAATTAACAGACTTAAAAGAAAGAACATGTTCAGCATTTCTCAAGCTGAAAGAACAACAAACAAAACTCAAGCCTCAAGATGCAATATTAAAGGATTTGGTGTGCATAATGTTGAATGATGCAGACAGCATCAAAATGGAATGAATACACAGAATCATTGTACCAAAGAAAAGTGGTTGATATTTAAACATTTCAATAGGTAGCATAGGATCAAGAACCCATGGTACTGAATGAAGGAGCATAAGCAACACTGAAGGCATTTTGAAACTCAGGGCTCCAGGAATTGAAGCAAAACAAACTGAAATCTTTCAACAAATGGTTCATCACTGAAGGCACTCATCATTTATGCCAAGAAATTTCGAAGACAGCTACCTAGTCAATGACTAGAAGAAATTCATATCTGTCCATTCCAAAGAGAGGTGACCCAATGGAATGTGAAAATGAAAGAGCAATGTCATTAATATCACATGCAATAAAAATTTGCTGAAGATAATTTAAAAACAGTTGCAAGAATATATCAACAGGGAATTGCCAGTAATTCAGGTTGGATTCGGAAAAGGACACAAACCTATAGATATCATGGCTGATGCGACATGGATATTGGCTGAAAGCAGTGAATATCAGAAAGATGTTTACATGTTCTTTGTTGACTACACAAAAGTTTTTTATTTTGTTATTGTAGTTGTTAAATGCTGTAGAGTCAGTTCTCACTGGCTGTATAGGGTTTTTGAGGAGCAGCTGGTGAGCTTGAACCTCCAACCTTGCAGTTGAAACCAAACTAGTGGTCCAGCGCATTAACTCACAGTGTCACACCAGTACTTTAACTTTATAGATCATGACTAACTATGAATAACATTGTGAAGAATGGGTACTCCAGAATACTTCATTGTGCTCATGAGGAACCTGTACATAGAACAAGAGGCAGTTATTAGAAGAGAACAAGGTTATACACAATGTTTAAAATCAGGAAATGTGTATGCCAGGGCTTTATCATTTCACCATACATATTCAATCTGTATTCTGAGCAAATAATCAGAGATGCTGGGTTTTATGAAAAAGAATATGGAATCAGGATTGGAGAAGGCTCCAATTAACAAACTGTGATGTGCAGATGATACAACGTGGTTTACTAGAAGCAAATAGGATGTGAAATACTTACTGATGAAAATTTAAAAAAAACTACAACCTTCAGTATGATTCCTTCTTAATGTAAAGAAAACTAAAACCCCCACAAGGGGACCATTCTCCAATAATGGGGAAAATATTTAATTTGTCAAAGACTTCATTTTGCTTGTATCCAAAATCAACATTCATGGAAGCATCAGTCAAGAAATCAGATGTATTGAATTAGGTAAATCTGCTGCAAAAGACCTCGATAGTGTCCAAGAGCCAGACTGTCAGTTTGAGGACTAAGATATATTTGATCTGTGCCATTGTATTTTCAATTTCCTCATATGAATGTGAAAGTTGGACAATGAATAAGTAAGACTGTAGAAAAACCAATGCATTTGAATTATGGTATTGAAGAATATTAAAAGTACCATGGACTGTCAGAAGAACAAACAAATCTGTTTTTGATGAAGTACTGCCAGAATGCTCTTCAGAAGTCTTGCTCCAGGATGGCAAGGCTTTATCTCTCATACTTCAGGCGTGTTATAAAATATGACCAGCTCCCGGTGAATGACATCATGTTTGGCACAAAGAAGGGTCACTGAAACAGAGGAAGACCCCTCAAGGAGATGGATTGAAACAATGACAGCAGTAATGGACCCAACACAACAACAACTGTGATGGTGATTCAGGTCTGGCAGTGATTCTTTCTGGCATGCATAGGATCTCTGTGAATTGCAACCTACTTTGCGGCACCTAACAAAAACCCATAGTAATACAAGTCCCTTTTCCTATAATAAATCCTTTTCTATAACACTTAGAGAGTTTAAGTTTCCCTGAATAAAGCATAGTGAATTCACCAAGCTTCCAAGATTAACACATAAGGCATGATTAACAATTTAATAGAAATAGCAATTTATAATGGAGTCAACTACAAAGCAAAAAGTGAAGATACAGAACTTCCAAATAGCAAGGAAGTCAAGTCAAGTAGATTTCAAAATAAATCAAGCTGTTTTAAATAGGAAAAAAATTGACTGAGTAGAGTACAATCTCAAAGAAATAATATACCTGCATCTCAAAATAAAAGAAGGAGGACCAGAAAGATTTAGTGAACATTATTGTTGTTGTTGTTAGGTGCCATGGAGTCAGTACTGACCCATAGCGACCTTATGCACAGCAGAACGAAACACTGCCCAATCCTGGGCCAGTCTCACCACTGTTGCCACACTTGAGTCCATCGATGCTGCCACTTGGCTAATCCATCTCGTTGGGGGTCTTCCTCTTTTTCTCTGGCCCTCCACCTTACCAAACATGATATCCTTCTCCAGCGACTGGAGAAATGAAAAAAATTAAAAGAAATCCTATAAACAAAAAGAGTTCAACACAGAAAATTATGTGGAACAAAAAATCCAGCAGCACCACAAAAAAACACAAAGCAAAATGAAGGCAATCAATGGTGGTGGTGGTGGTGGGTATATGCCGTGGAGTTGGTTCCAATTCACAGTGACCCTGTATAGGGTTTCCGAGGCTGCAAATCTTTACAGAAGCAGAAAGTCTTATCTTTCTCCTGTGGAACTGCTGGTAGTTTCGAACTTCTTACCTTGAGGTTAGTAGCCTGACTCTTAACCACTACGCTGTGAGAGTTCCTAATCAATTCATACCTATGAATAATTACACTGACTATAAATAGATTATATGCACCTATGTGCGGTGCTGTGTGTTAATGCGCCCGACTGCAAAGCCATTTGAACTGCTAGGTCGATGGTTCAAGCTCATCAGCTGTTCCTCAGAAACCCTATACAGGGTCGCTATGGGTTGGAACCGACTTAACAGCACTTAACAAAAACAACATCAAAACACAGAACAGAAAGGATAAAAAAACAGAATCCTTCACTATGCTGACTCTAAGAGACACATCAAAAAATAGAGACAGCCTAAATACCCATCAACAGAAGAATGATTAAACAAATTGTGGTAAATACACACAGTGGAATGCTATGCAACGTTGACGAATAATGATGAATGTACAAAACTCCTCACAACATGGATGAACCTGGAGAATAGTATGCAGAGTGAAATAAGTCAATCACAAAAGGCGAAGAAATATCAGATCAGTTGTAAAAATAGTTAAGATTCTCTTAATAAAAGAAATAATTACTGATGATTACAGGGGAGGGGATAGAAGTTACAGGGCTAGAGGGTTATGTTAACAAGGGTGGCAGGGCAGTCAATCAATATAAATCAAGAGGGAGATTAACAGAGGAATGATGAGCACCGTGGGAGACACAGGAAGGAATGCAATAGTTAAGTAGATAGAGAATTAAGGGTAAAGTGAATAGAGGTAAATACCATTAACTGTTCGTATATGGAATGGATTGCAATCATTGTAATATGATCTGATGAATGTAAAGCTTGATCTGCTCTGAAAACCTTAACTCAATTCACAATAAAAAAGTTTTTTAAAAGTGAGGTAAGAGGAAAAATAGAGAAAGTATGTCATTGATAGCAAATTTCAATAATCTTATCAGAAGTCAGCAAGGTTTTAAACAATCATAGATGTATGAGAGAGGAAAGTAGTATTTTAGTTGGGTGTTTAGTCATAAATAGAGTGCAGAGTTTAAAAATGCAAATAATACATTATAGGTCACTATACAACATGATGAAATGTATAGAGTAATGAACATAGAATATGCATAAAAGGACAATGAGGGAAAATGAGCATTGGAGTGAAAATAATGATTATAATCAATCTTTAGTGTGATAAGCATCAGTTGTCCAAAAGACAAATGCTATAATTAAGTTTAAACATAGAATTGGTTCTTACTCATAGCGACCCTGTATAGGGTTTCCAAAGGGTGGCTCGTGAGTTTGAACAGTCAACCTTGTGATTCAAACTGACCTTGCAGTCAAGTGCTGGGGGGGGGACTCATGACCATATTCAAGGTAGATAATTTCGTTTATTTGATTTTGCTTTGTTCACAAGGAGGAAATCGAAAAGCATTTCTACTGAACTTTAATATGAATGAGGGTGAACCTTGAGAAAACATTTGAAAGTTTTTGCCAGAAATGAAAAACAACATAAATCAAGGTAAGCATATAAGAGAGTACATGACAAAGTCAAGGAAGTAGAAGGATTAGATGTGTAGAGGACAGTGCACCTGGGCATGGAAGAAGATGTAACATCATTAAAGAGTATTCTAACTTTAAGCTGTATGGTAGAGCGCTCAAAAGAAAATTAGATTGTAGGCAAATCCCAGACCTTATTTTTATAATTTATGATATCAGTCAAGTTTGTAAATCCTCAAATAGTAGTAGCTTCTCTTCTGTAAAATGGGGCAATCACAATATTTTCATCATATCGTTGTTGGAAGATAAAATGAGGTACCAGTGGAAACGTGGTTAGTATAGTACCTGGCACAGGATAAGTGCTTTAAATAGAGGTGGTGATAGTTCTATTATTATAATTATTGTATTCATTATTTATATAGTATGGTGTTTGTTGGTCCTAAGAGACAATTTGAAGATAGTATGTGAATTGTATATGTATCTAACACTTTTGGACTTTGTATATATTCAAACCAATTTTACAAATTCTAAGTTCAATAAAACAATTAAACACTAAATATTGCCTTCAACAATATTTATTTGCCTAAAGTGAAGTTTGTTTTGATAGAGTGTATTAGCACAGCTATACTTCAATTAAATGACTGTTGTAGTAATAAAGCATAGCTCACCAATATCTTAATCTAATAATATATGGGTTTACTTATTTTAAGCGTTTTTCATGTATGTGTGTTGCATAGGCATTTTTTTAATCCCATCTCCCATATTTTCTTCTTTTTTCCTCCCTTTTTGACATTAACTTCTCAGCAAGATAGTAGCTATGGTATCTATATAAACTCAGTACAATACAACAATCCCAATGCACAGATTCATAGTCATACACAGAAATTTAAAGGTAACAACTGTGTCACAGCATGTGAAACATTCTTTTATGACATAGTGAAACACATCAATCTCTTTTTAAATAGCCAATGATAACCATTTAAGCAGCATGCAAGCTTCCTCTGCAATTCTCTTTATACAAAATACTGCCTTGGTCTTCACTAACTTGTACTCTCCCTTACTTCCTAGTACTGTAAGTTATGCATCAACAAAATTTCATTTTTAATTTTGAGTAAGATAACTAAAGTCTAATTTACTAATGATTCCTGAATTTTTTAAAATTATTATTATGGTTTGGGGTTATTTGCATGGCAGTCATTTAGTAAATTAATGTAGATGAAAAGCAATAATTTTATGTTTGTTGCAATCACACTGTCATCCGACACTTAAAATGCTAATCTATTGACATCTATTTATTAGAGATGAGCTCCATTTACTTTGCAACATTTTTTTCATAATGCAGAGTGTTTTGGAGGAGACCAAAAGTCAGAGTTTTAACCGTCCCACTGAGAATGTATTTTGAAATGTCACTTGCATTTTATTTTTATTACTTTAAAACTATTCTTCTCCAAGCTAAAATAAAAAAATCTTTGATTGGCTCTGAATGCTTGACAGTATTTATATTAATTGTGTCTTTCAAGTAGCAGTAACCTGACTCAAGCTAGCTGGTTTTGCTGTGGGATAAACATTGAGCTGTTAACCGTATGGTCAGTGCTTCAAACCCACCAGCACCTCTGCTGGGGATAGAAAGATGAGACTATGTTCCTGTAAAGATTTATAGTCCTGGAAACCTGAATGAGCAGTTCTACTCTGCCCTACAGGGTTGTGATGAGTCAGAATCAACTTGATGACACTTGATAAGTCAGGACTTTATCATTAGTTTTTAAATTGTGTTTTGTTTTCCTGTTAAGTGATTCAACATTCTTAAGAAATGACTTTTTAGTTCAGGCTAGATCAAATGCAAACCCCTAGACCAATAAACTGACCAGAGGTCAGTAAATGTACTGTAGATCACTCTGAGTCTTGATAATGGGGTCAGGGAGTAAGTGGGGACACGCTTCCCAGAAGGGCTGTGCCACCAGAAAATTTCAACAAATATGAAGATTGAAGTCATATGTGTTATTGTTGCTAAGTGCCTTTGAGTTGGTTGTGAATCAGCGACCCTGTATAGGGATACCAAGGAACAGCTGGTGAATTTGAACTGCTGCAGCTCATTAACTCATAGTGCCACATCAGGAGTCCAGTTTTAAATATTGCATTTCAGATAGAACTGATTCAGAATGACTCAGCCTTTTATAAATACATTTATTTTTATAATTTAACAACTGTTACTTTTAGGTGCCCTTGAGTTGGTTCCAAATCATAGCAACCCTATCACTACAGGATGAAACACGGCCCAGTCCTGAGCCATTTCACATTTACTGTTATATTTGAGTTTACTGTTGCTACCATTGTGTCAATCCATCTCATTGGGGATCTTCCTCTTTTTCACAGACCCTCCACCAGGATCAACCTGATGTCCATTTCCAGGGACTGGTCCATCCTGATAACGTGTCTGAAGTATGAAAAAAGAAGTCTCACCATTCTAGTTCCTAAGAAGCATTCTGGCTGGACTTCCACCAACACGGATTTCTTTGTTCTTTTGACATTTAGTTGTGTTTTAATATTCTTTATCAATACTGTAATTCAAATGAATCAATTATTCTATAGTCTTTCTTATTCATTGTACACGTTTCACATATTTATAAAGTTATTAAAAATGCCATGGCTTAGGTCCCAGTGCACCTTCATTCTCAAGTTGACATCTTTGCTCTTGAACACTTTACAGAGGTCGTGTGCAGCAGATTTGCCTAAAGCAATATGTCATTTGATTTATTCCATTGTGACTAAGTTTTATTCCATCATGTTATCATGGTCAACTCTTGTTTGAGGAGGCAGTTGTATTGTGAGTGCCTTCCAATCTGAGAGACTCATCTTATGGCACTTTATCTGATAATGCTTTGTTGAGAGTCACATTTTCATTTTCTGGTACTATATTTGACAATGTCCTGCTATTTATAAGCTTTTCAGTGGCTAAACATTCAGAAATAGTCTGCTCTTCATTATTCCTACTCTGTTATGGTCTAGAATTCCACTGAAACTTTTCCATCATGGTGACTCTGCTAGTAATTAAAATACCAGTGCCATAGCTTCCAGGATTATATAAATACACAAGCAACCATAGCAACAAGCAAGCATCCACAGTATGACAAGCTGACAGATGAGTGATGAGATTTAAAAACTAATTTGTGATAAATGTCATTAAAACTTCTATTATAGAAATCGATATGTACATGTGATAAAGCATAAAAGAAAATGTAAACATATACATTGATATATATCTCAAAATTTTTCATTATAATGTTATAAGTAAACCATATTATTATACTTATATATATGTATATATATATGATTTCATAGCTGTACATAATGATAAAATAAATATCTTCAAATCAACAGCTATTCTCATGCTTTTGAATAAATTGCTTTAATTTTTGAAATTGATAAAATATGTAATATATTCATGCTATCTTTCATAAATTTGATTTATCTTTGCATTTTTTCATCACCTCAATTTAGCTCATTGGAGAGTTGTTGTTGTTGTGAAGTGTGGTCGAGTCGATTCTGACCCATAGCGACCTTGTATAGGGTTTCCAAGGAGCAGCTGGTGAGCTTGAACCACCGACCAAGTTCAAATGACTTTGCAGTCTGGTGCATTAACCCACAGCGCCACACCAGGACTCCAATTGGAGAGTAAGTATATTAATAAAGGGAAGGTGGAAAAGAAACTGAACTTAAAATCATATAAATGAGTGTGAATAAAATCTTAATGTGTAATGCATCCAGAAAAATCTCTGAGTTCATGGTTTTGACCACTTCATTAAAGTTATGTGCCTAGTTGCTTATTTGTTTTTATTTTAGTCAACATGAAAACATTAACACAAAAACTATTATAATTAGCTCTCGTTTTTTCATTTTTTTCAGGCTAAATTTCTTGAAGCTTGCTTGCATTGTAAACCAATTTGAAATTGAAACCAAACTTGCAGGAGTCAGGAAAACTGTTTTGTTTTGTTTTTTCTTTTGATTATGGTTTGCTACAGCAAAGTGATACAGATTAAAATTAGTAATTGCACAAATTGCATAGAATGGAGCCCTGAAAGACAGGCACAAGGCCTCCCATTGTCTTCTACAAGTGGAGCAGTACAGACAGTGCTTAATATCATAGCAAAACTGTGTAAAGCACAAATGGAGTATTGACATCTAGGGAAGCCATTCAAAGCCATCACATGCAGAATTCTTATTTGGGGCTATGTAATCATGGGGCACCTACATGATTGAACTTATTTCTCAGTTTCTAGTACTTTCAGAGATCAAACAGATACAATGTGACCTAAGGCCTCCATTATAAACCACAATGTTAGTATAAAGGATCAGATGTGTCCAAAGGCCACAGTATATGAAAAAGATAATCTTATCAGGTTGAATAGCCCAAGGGCTTAGAGGCTCTCTCCCAGTAGTACTCAAGGCCAATTGTTTGAGGCGTTTGTATATCCACGCCTTTCAGAGTTCACACTCTACTGCACCAGAAAACCCATTGATATCAAGTCCATTGTGACTCATATTAACCCTATAGAACAGAACTCTCCCATAGAGTTTCCAAGGCTATAATCTTCATGGAAGTAGACTGACACATTGCTCCCATGGAGTACCTGGTGAGTTCATGCCTGTGTTAGCAGCTGAAGGCTTAATCACTATGTCACCAATACTACTTCTGTACTACACAGTTCATTAATAATAACTATTTATTACATGATGTAAGTATAATCTCTCATTTTAAAATATCAACAGCAATCCATATAGATGGGCATTCACTCTTTGAAATAATTAATTTTGTTAAATAAATGTCTCCATCTTTGTCATCTTAAACTCAGTGGAGTTGTTCCAAAGTATTTGAAAGGTTTTGTTCTGTCAAGAGATAGCTTATTTTATTTTATTTTTGGCAACCACTAAGGATTTCAAAAACTTCCAAATTTCTTGCCATTAACAAGTAAGTACTTCCAGAGCTGCATCAGTCTGTTGAAACATTTCAATTGGTATTCCATTTTCTCATTTATTTCCCTAGTGTGATTTGAACTTCTTCCTTCGATATCATAGTTTTCTGATCATTTGTTACCTCTTGAAATGGCTGAGGATCCAACAATTCTATTTTTGTTTTAGTGACTCTATTTCTTCCATTTTCTTCTAATGCTTCCTGCGTCATTCAATATTTTGCCATACTGTTGCTGTTAAGTGCCATCAAGTTGGCTCTGACCCATAGTGATCCTATATAAGGTTTCTAAGGAACAGCTGGTGGGTTTGAACTGCCAAACTTGAGGTTCAAACTGACCTTGCAGCCCAGTGCATTATCCTGCATCACCATACCAGGATATAGAATAGTTAAATATTGTAACACGAGACTTGGATTTTAGCTTCAGTTCTTTCAGTTTGAGAAATACTGAGCTTGTTCTTCTTGTTTGGTTTTCTAACTCCAGGTCTTTGCACATTTCATTATATTACTTTATTTTCTCAAGCTGCTCTTTGAAATTTTATGCTAAGTTCTTTTACTTCTTTATTTCTTGCAGTTGCTTTAATTTTTCTATGTTCATTAGAAAGTTTTAGAGTCTCTTCTGACATATATTTTTGTATTTTCTTTATTTCCTATCTTTTTCATGACCTTTTGCTTTCTTCATGAATGATGTTATTGATGTCACCTCACTACTACTCCTTGTATCATATTTGTTCTTGAGATGGATAGACTTAAGGTTGTGTTTTGGGTCTCATTTACTTGTTTCAACTTTCTGAACTTAATATATGAACAGATAATGGTCTTTTTCACAGTTTGCCCCTAGACTTGTTTTGTCTGATGATACTGAGTTTCTCCATAGTCAGTTCCCACAGATGTAGTCAATTTGAAATCTGTGTATTTCATCTAGTGTGTGTCACATATATAGTCACCATTTATTTTGTTGAAAAAAAGGTATTTGCAATGAATAAGCTGTTGGTCTTACAAAATTCTTTCATGCGATCTCCAGCATTCTTTCTATTACCAAGGCAATGGTTTTCAACTACTGATCCTTTATCTTTATTTGTAAATTTCTCATTCCAATCATCAGTAATTATCAATGAATCTTGATTGCATGTTTGATCAATTTCAGACTGAAGAAGCTGATAGAATTATTCAATTTCTTCATCACTAGCTTTAGTGGTTGGTACATAAATTTCTAATGTTGCTGTTGTTAAGTGCCATTGAGTCAGTTCCAACTCATGGAGACCCTGAATAGAATTTCCATGGAATGACTGGTGGGTTTGAATCACTGATCTTTCAGTTAGCAACCCAATGCTTATCCTACAACGACACATAATAGTCACATTACATGATTTTTCTTTTTGGTGTATGGATATTAGCCAATCACAGAGAGCATTGTACTTCAAGATAGATCTTGAAATCTTCTTTTTAATGATGAGTGCAACATCATTCCTTTTCAATTTGTGGTTTCTGACATAGTAAACAATATGATTGTATATTTAAGAATGGTCACTAACAATTCATTTCAGCTCATTAGGATATCAAGTTTTATGTGCTCTATTTTATTTTTGATGACCTCCAATTTTCTGTTTTCATAGTTTGCATATTCCACATTTTGATTATTAATGGATATTTTCAGCTATTTATTCTCATTTTGAGTTGTGTCCCATCAGCAAATGAAAGTCTTGAAAGCTTTGTTCCATGCACATTATTGAAATCAACTCCATTTTGCGGAGGCAGCTCTTTCTCAGTCTTATTTGGGGTGCTTTTTGACCTGATGGATTCATCTTCAGCATTTTATCAGACAATGTTCAGCTATATTTTTTTTATATGTCTATATATCTTTATTTAAGTCAAGGACAGTCTTTTAAAAAAAAAAACAACAACAACACTTTTTATTGTGAATTGAATGAAGGTTTAAAGAGCATATTTTACATTTTACATTCCACAAATCACATACTTTGCTTCACTACAGTGATTGCAATCCCCTCCATGTACCAATGGTTAACAGAACTTACTTCTATTCACTTTAACTCTTGTATTCTTCCCTGTGTCTCCTGCTACCTTCATCTTTCCTTTGCCAACCTCCTTCTTAGACAATGTTCAGCTATTATTCATAAGGTTTTCAATTACTATCCTTTCAAATGTGGCCTATTTCTTTCTAGTCTGTTTTAATCTGAAAGCTCCACTGAAATCTGTCTACCATTAATGATCCTGCTGTCATACAAAATACTGGTAGCATAGATCCTAGCATCAGGGCAACAAACAAGCCAAGGTGACAGATGGAAAGTGAGGAGGCCAGATGTCTTCATTCTAAATCATGTGAGAAACAGAAAACCAATTTTACATACCTTGTCATAGTAAAGAAGTGAAAAGAAAGAAAGGAAAGAGAGAGGGAGAGAGGGAAGAAGGAAATAATGAAGGGATGAAAGAAATGAAAGAAAAAGTAGAGGGAGAAAAAAAGGAAGAAAGGAGGAAAGGAGCAAGGAAGAAAGGGTTATATTTTTATCATTGTTTTTGCTTTAGAAAAAGGACCTAGCTCCTCATAAAAGGAAAATTTTATTTATGTCTGATACCTTCTTCCCATACTTAGATCTTCAGTTTACTAAGAGTTAAATTATGGACCATACACATTTGTTCTTTTTGTAGATGTTGACTTTCATAACTCATTCAAAGAGTCAATCATTTCTTGACTGATTTATTCAAAGTTTATTACCTGACTTCACAAAGGGGAAGAAGAATCAAACTCAAAATCAGCCCAAGTCTAATTCCAATGAGACAGAGTTTAGGCATGACTCTACCCCCCAACTTTTTTTTTGTTTTAAACCAATTTTGTTATCAACTATTATTCAACCTGAATGCTGAGCAAATAATCCCAGAATCTGGGTTATATGAAGAAAAACGGGGCATCAAGTTTGGAGGAAGACTCATTAACAACCTCTGATATGCAGATGATACAACCTTGTTTGATGAAAGTGAAAAAGACTTAAAATACGTACTGATGATAATCAAAGAGTACAGACTATAGTATGGATTGCATCTCAATGTAAAGAAAACAAAAATACTCACCACTGGACTATAGTTGGAACCAACTTAACAGCACTTAACAATAACAACAAATGATTAGAAGGGTAATGTTGTTGTTGTTGTTATGTGCTGTGGAGTCGGTTCCGACTCATAGTAACCCTGTACAGGGTTTCCGAGACTGTAAATCTTTACGGGAGCGAACGCCTCATCTTTCTCCCGCGGAACAGCTGGTAGTTTCGAACTGCTGACCCTGAGGTTTGCAGCCCGATTCGTAACCACTACGCTACCAGA
>NW_006408602.1:920401-925698 GCF_000296735.1 Chrysochloris asiatica | reverse complement strand
TCGAGCATTGTTTCGTTCTGCTGTGCATGGGGTCACTATGAGTCAGTTCCGACTCGATGGCACCTGACAACAACAACAACAACAATGGAACATGGTAAAACTCAGCCCATGTCTTCATTGCTGCATTACCCCCAATTCTACTCACCAGTTGACCAGGGTGGCCATGAGGGAGCCTTCCTTTCTTTTTTTTTTTTTTGACTACTCACATATCCCTGAAAATACACACACATACACACACACAGTACCTTTCTTCAGGTTAGTTTTTGTCATATATCAGTTATCCTTGGGTATTAAACAATCTTACATTTAAAAGTAGAGAATTATTAAAGAATATTAAGCAGAGCTTTAGTTAGAGATTCTTCTACCCAGAAGAAAACAACAAATATTCAAATAGGAGTTTTTAAAGCTATATGGACTTATATTGTTTAATTAACATGCAATCAAGAAGTAGGTAATTCCAGGATTAGTTTGGTGGTTTACCTGAGGCAACTTCACTCTTCTCTCCTGTTATTCTTTATAGGATAGTGAAGTCTCATCTATGGGTTCAAAATGACTTATCTGAGACAGAATACTAATAAATATTTATATATAAATTTGTTTTCCTTCTTTAATTAATAGCAAAGTTTTCATGTCAATTATTAAGTCTGATTTTACTGTCTTAAATTTTATTATATCTTGATGTAAAAATTGATAACAGAGAGATGAAATTAGAATGAGAGTCAAATTTTAGACTACCCAATCTGCTTAGATGAGAAAAAGCCCTAAATTTATTAATACAAATTATACAAAGCTGTAAAGTATGGAATGCTATGTTAGTGTTCACATTTAATTGAATTTATAGCGATGCAATTTTTGTTGGCATACCCAAAATTCATTCATAATAGAACTCATCATTGTAACCCTCTTTCAAACCTTAATAAATAAGAATGAGTTAATTTAGTTTTGATTGATTTTTCTTTTTTTCTAATTAATCACAAAATACACAGGAAAAATACATGAAAAAGAAGGATCATAATTATTTTTATCCATTATCTGATTTAAAATAATTAAAATAAGACAAGGATTGAAACAGTTACATTTGAATTAGAAATTTAATTAAGAAACTTACAATTTTAAAACAAATAATGTTTGTAGTTAAAAATTAAAATATTAAAAGTTGATTCATCATTAAGATGTGTTAATTATTGTTATCATTTCTAATAATTAAGGCAAGCAGAGTTGATAACCTACCTGAAACAAACTAGAACTTCTTTGATATAATATAATAAAATGTTGTAAATTCATATGGATAGTAATTATTAGGTGATGAGATACTTGCCACAACAGACACTCAATATAATTCTTGCAGTTCTGATATGAAAGCAATACTGTTTTATATAAAGTTCATTTTACAGTGAAGGAAACTGGCCTGATTTAAATAATTGAGTTATGATTTGAGTGCAGGTATTCTGACCCATATCCTTTTGTAGCTTATTGTCAGAAATTCAACTTGGCAAACATTAGGAAGTCAGAATTAACTCCATAGCAGTGAGAAATTTGGAATTAGAAGAATTGTTTATTGACCCTTCTTTATCTGCATTATTTAAGGGAATGTCCTCACCTATAAATGAGGATTAAATATAATGCTAAAGTTAGGAAGGCTTGTGAACCTTGAGTTAAAAATATACAGCACATAGACTGTGTCTAAAATACAATAAGTAATTAATGATTTCCAAAGACCTCTTCTCATCATCAACATTTTCATTGATGATGTGGAAGAGTGAAAGTTAAATGTGGAAAAAAGAAAGTGCTAAATTAAGAATAAACTCAAAGTGTTTCAAGAACACATAGTAGAAAGCCTGAAAAAGCACATATTTGTAAAAGGTTGAATATCACTCATTTGGATTAAAAGTAGCATTAGCTTTAAATTAAAATGGGATATTTCAAGGCAGACTAGCTATTTCATTTGTTTTGAGATGTTTTAAGTGAATTCAGTTTTTAAATTATTAAAATAAACTATATATTCTGTAGCATCAAAATAGTTTAAAATCCACATATATTTTGAATAAATAAAATCAATCCTTATTTAAACTTTATGTAAGTTACTGCAAGAACAACCTGAGGATACTGCCTGGCACCCTCCATCCAGCGTCACAAGGAGGAAGGACTAGAATCACCAGCCCACGACCAATTTCTATAATGAAGAAATCAGACATGTCTCCACTCTCCAACCATCTTTACCTATTCTGATACCAATTACCTCTCCCTTGGCACTGTACTTACCTGCTGGGTTTGATAATTTGTTGCAATGGTCACACAGAATTTATAGACAATACTCACAATTATGGAGTTTACTAGGGAAGTGAACAGGGTACAATTCAGGATCAGAAACAACTGAAGTTACAGTAAGTTTTTGTTCAAAAGTGCCACTTTTCAGTTGTATCACAAGCATGCAAAGACTTTTAACTGTGTAGATTTTGACACACTATGGACATCATTGTGGAGAATTGTACTTAATTGAACACTTTATTGTACTCATGAGGAACCTGTACATAGATCAAGAGGTAGTCATTGAAACAGAACAAGGGGATACTTAATGGTTTAAAATCAGGATAGGTGTTCAGCAGGGTTATATTCTTTCACCATACTTATTCAATCTGTATGCTGAGAAAATATCCAAGAAGCTGGATTATATGTAGAAGAGCATGGCATCAGGATTGGAGGAAGTCTCATTAACAACCTCTGATAGGTAGATGACACAACTTGCTTGATGAAAGTGAAGAGGACTTAAAATACTTACTGATGAAGATCAAAGACCACAGCCTTCAGTATAGTGCACTTCAATGTAGAGAGAGAAAAAAATCCCCATCACTGAGTCAAAAAAAATGACAAATGGAGAAAGATTGAAGTTGTCAAAGACTTTGTTTTGTTTTGTTTTGTTTTGTTTTTGATCCACCATCAATACTCAAGGAAGCAACGGTCAAGTAATCAAATGATGTATTCCAATATCAAATCTAATGTACGAGACCTCTTCAAAACGTTCAAGGGCAAAGACATCAGTTTGTGGACTAAGGTGCATCTTTCCCAAGCCATGGTATGTTTAATAGCCACATATGCATGTGAAAGCTAGACAATGAGTACGGAAGATTGTAGAAGAGTTGATGCATTTGAGTTATGGTGTGGGAGAAGAATATAAAGGGTACTACGGACTGCCAGAAGAGCACAGTGGTTATGAATCGGGCTGCGAGCCTCAAGGTCAGCAGTTTGAAACTACCAGTGGTTCCGTGGGAGAAAGATGAGGCGGTCTGCTCCCGTAAAGACTTACAGCCTCGGAAAACTGTGTAGGGTCGCTATGAGTCGGAACCATCTCCATGGCACATAACAACAATAACAAGAGCAAGTGTTAGAAGCTGCTTTAGCTCTGCTGATAAATGCTTGTAGGGCATTCAGTTTTGAAGTAAGCCTCCTGCCCAAAGGCACTAAGCCTCACTACTCTGTGTCTCCATGCCTCTGAATCTGCTGCTGCCTCTTTTGGCACCACTTTTCCATGCAATTGCCTTGCAGTCCTAAGGATATGCTCTACTCGTATGTCTTCTTTCTTGATGGTCTTGAGTCTTTGTTCCTGCTTCTGATAATCTGAAAATCTATTGTGATGGCAAAACTAAGCAACCCCTGGGTTAGAGTTCCCAGATACTCTATTTGTATGGCCTCACCCATTTTGAAGGAGCTCTGGTAGTGCAGTAGTTACGAATCGGACTGCAAACCTCAAGGTCGACAGTTCAAAACTACCAGCTGTTCCACAGGAGAAAGATGAGGCTTTCTGCTCCCATAAACATTTACAGCCTCAGAAACCCTACACAGGGTCACTATGAGTCAGAACTGACTCCACGGCACATAACCACCACAACCACCACCCATTTTGGGAGTTACAACGACTATGGTAGAAAAGTCATAATTCATTTTACCACAATTGCATCCTCAGAATTTATTGCAGTTTAGTTGCTCCTTGCAAACCCCATACAGCATTGCTATGAGTTGGAATTGACTCCACATCACTTAAGAACAACAATTGTTTAGGATGTAGTCCTGGTGCAGCAATGTGGAATGAAGAGTTGCAGCACAAGCCTGGTTTGAACTGCAATGTTGGCCATTCATATCACCAGCCACTCCTTGGAAACTCTATGCAGTATTCCTATGAGTTGGAATAGACTTGATGGCACTTAATAATAGCAACAACATTGTTTAGGATGGAATGCTGGTGAGGTGCTGCAGGATAAGCACTGAACTATTAACTGCAAGATTGGCATTTAAACTCACCAGCCACTCCTTGGTACCCTAACAGGGTCCTTATGAGTCAGAACTGACTTGAGGACATTTAACAAGTGTTTAGGATGGAGTCTGGTTGACCAGAGGCTTTCTCTTAAAGTCTGCTTTATTGTCCAAAAAAATGTTTCTTTTCTGTCTATGTCTTGAAACATTTCTAGCAATCTACTTGCTAAAAGTAATTGGAACTCAATGAGGCATCCATTTTATTAAGCTTTTCACAGATCCATCACTATTCTTTAATATTGCATAGTATTCCGTTTTGTGTACCATAGTTTGTTGACACATTCACCCATTGGTAGGCAATTAGGCTACTGCCATATTTTTGTTGTGAATAATTATGCAATAATTATGCAAGGAACATGGGTGTGCATGTATCTATTTCTGTTGAGGTTCTTATTTCTGCAGGATACACACCTAGTAGTGAGATTGCTGCATCGTATGGTATTTCTATTTCCAATTTGTTAAGGAAGTGCCATGCCATTTTCCACAATGGCTGTATTATTTTACAGTCTCATTAGCAGTGTATGAGGATTCAATTCTCACCAGCATTTCTTGTTTTCTATTTTTATAATCAATGCTATGCTATGCATATTGGGTTTAAATGACATCTCATTTTTTATTTTCTCTCTCTAATGGAATCAGCCTCAGAAACCCTGTATAGGGTCACTATGAGTTGGAATGACTCCACAGTACTTAACAACAACAAATGGAATAAAGCTCACCAGCCACTCCTTGGAAACCCTATACAGATTTGCTGTGAGTCAATCAAAGGCACTTAACAACAACAAATGGTTAAGGATCAGGAGTATCTCGCCATGTGTTTGTGGGCCATCTGAATAACATCTTTGTTGCAGTGTCTTTTCAGGTCCTTTGTCCATTTTTTTTTTTTTTTAAATGTTCTATTGTGAATTGTGTGATAGTCTACATGGGAGAACATCAGCTGTACATTCATTCCATCATCCATCATTTCTTTGGCATAGTTACCATCCCAT
>NW_006408602.1:917952-919733 GCF_000296735.1 Chrysochloris asiatica | reverse complement strand
GATAGGGTGTATAGGGCTTTAATGAGATGACTGGTTAGGAGCCACCTCAGAAGCAGAGAAGATGATTCTTGGCCTATCAAGACTGAAGAGCCTTCTGGCTAGCAGAGAATGAGATCTCTGCCTAGAAAAACAGCAAACAGCAGAAGCAGTAGCCCAGAGAAATAGAACAACAGTCTTCCTGGTCAAGACAGCAAGTAAAGCTGGATGCCCTCCGGAAGGAGGCTGGCTAGCAGAATGTGCCCTTTGGGCATTTACAGATAGCACTAAGGGAACTTTGTAACATTTGTCCAACCTGGGCATAGGCCAAGGTGCTGAAAGGCTTAGGAAAAGAGAGACATGCCTGTAATACAGCTGCAAAGAGGCATTCTACTTCACCAGAAAGCTGCTGAATTCTGAATTGTTTTTCGATCCTAATTGTATCCTGTTTATTTCTATAATAAACTCCATAATTGTGATTATTGTCTGTGAGTTCTGTTTGGCCATTCCAAAAATTATTATCCAACTCAGCAGATAATCAAGAGTGCCTTGGGATGGATGATGGTGTCACACTAGGATAAAGAATGTTGGAGGGCTGGAGGCATGTCTGACCTCTGTCTCATAGGAATTGGCCTTGAACTGATGTGAAGTTTGATTCTCCTTCTTCCTTGAGTAGTCAGAGGAAGTCAGGCAAGGCCATCATGCCTTTTTTCTCTTTTTTCTTTTTTGTATTAATCTTTTGGTAAAGTCTTCTGGTGCACATAAATATCTAATTTTTAGGAGATCTAGCCATCTTGGTTGTTTTCTGATTTTTGCACGTCTTTAGTTATGTTTGCTAGTGTATTAATGTTATGTGCTGGGACCCCTAAGTTTGCTCCCATTGTTTCTTTGATGATCTTTAGGCTTTAAGGTTCCACATTTGAGTTTTTGATTCATCCTGAGTTTATTTTTGTACATGGTGAGATATAAGAATCCTGTTTCATTTTTATGTAAATGGATACCCACTTTTGCTTATTTAAAGGAGTCCTGGTGTGGTGCTGTGGGGCTAATGAGTCAGACAGCAAAGTCATTTGAACTGCAAGGTTGGTGGTTCAAGTTCACCGGTTGCTCCTTGGAAACCCTATACAGGGTCACTATGGGTCAGAATCGACTCAATGGCACTTATCAACAACAACAATGTGGTTCAGCTGTTTGTCAAAGATCAGTTGCATCTTTTTGTCAAAGATCAACTTTGTATAGGTGGTTGAACTTACTTCTGGATTTTCAATTCTGTTCCATTGTATTATGTGTGTGTCATTGTACTACATGAATGAATAGTAGGCTTTCTGATTCCATTGATTCTCAAAGTGGGAGCATCAATGGGCTTTTTCTCTGACCCTCCACCTTACCAAACAGGGATTGTACTGTGTCTGTAGAAAGCATCAAGAGAATATGGAAGCAATACACAGAGTCACTGTACCAAAAGGAAATGGTTAATGTTAAACCGTTTCAAGAGGTAGCATATGATCAAGAGTCAATGATACTCAAGGAGGAAGTCCAAGGTGCATTGAAGGAATTGGCAAAGAACAAGGCACCAGGAATTGATGGAATAAAATATGAAAATTTTCAAGAAAGTGAGGTGGCACAGGAGGCAGTCACTCATCTCTGCCAAGAAATTTGGAAGACAACTATCTGGCCGACTGATTGGAATAGATCTGTATTTGTGCCCATTCCAAAGACAGGTGACCCAACAGAATGCAGAAATCATTGGATAATCTCTTTGATATCGCATGCGAGTACAGTTTTACTCAAGGTAATCCAGAAAC
>NW_006408602.1:902471-916987 GCF_000296735.1 Chrysochloris asiatica | reverse complement strand
GCGCAGCCAGAGTGCTCCTTAGAGGCCAAGATGGCCAAACTTCTTCTCTCATACTTTGGACATATTGTCAGGAGGGAGCAGTCACTGGAAAAGGATATCATGTTTTGTAAGGTGGCGAGACAGAGAAAAAGAGGAAGACCCCCCAATGAGATGGATTGGCCAAGTGGCAACATCGATGGACTCAAGTGTGGTAACAGTAGTGAGGTTGGCCCAGGATTGGGCAGTGTTTCATTCTGCTATGCATAAGGTCACTATGGGTCAGTACCTACTCGATGGCACGTAACAACAAGAACAACATGTTTTTACACAAAACTTCCTTCATTCTATGTTTCTTAGTTGTTTTTAAGTGTCATCGTGTTGTTTTCTGAGCAGCAACTGCTGAGTTGCAGTTCAACCGCCAACCCTGCAGTTCAAACCAACCTTGCAATCTGCAGTGACTGAGCTTCCTGCTGTCAAGAGATTCAGCCAAGATGCTACTACTTTTGGAACAACTAGCTGTTATTACTCAATTAATTATTATAAATAATCAGGAGAAATATTTAATAAAATTTACTTATACAATTCATTTGAATCAAACTGCCTATGTTTGCTGTTGTTAAACAGGCCTTTCTTTATGTGCTATAACTATTAAAGGATTTTACTTACTACCATATGTTATCAATCTCAACCTACCCATTTTCACTATATAACAAATCTAAATCAATATGCATCTTCTATTGAGTCCTCATCAAAATGCATTTGACTATTTTTCTCTCAGTGGTATATAGAAAAGTCAGAATTAATAGCAGTTTAGAACTGACAATATTTGGAAGTGTTTCATTAACAGTTTGGTGTTTTGTTTTTTTTTTGGAAATTGCCTAGTTACTATGACTGAAATATAGGATATGGAAATTATATAGTGATGGAAAATAAGTTATTACTATTATTTAAAATCCTTGTAGGTTAGTTCAACTCCTAAATATTGATATATCTTGGGGTAATAAAGGGCTAATAGCATAGAGAGTATTTAAAAAGTAGTGCAAATAAGACGTTAACATGCTACATAACAAATAGATGTATTCCTAAAATAATTACCAAATATGCTAAGCAATAAATATAAAAACTAGTTTCTTTGGAATAAAGAAAAATGTAAATTTTTTTTTTAATTAGGTATATTAATGATGCCCTTTATTTTATGCTCTGGTAGCACAGTGGTTACGAGTCAGGCTGCTAACCTCAAGGTCAGCATTTTTAAATTCTCAGCTGTTCCTTGGGAGAAAGATGAGGCTTTATGCTCCCTTATAGATTTACAGCCTTGGAAACCCTATACAGGGTCGCAATGAGTCGGAACCGACACCACAGCACATCACCACGGCTACCACAACCATATCATAAATGTGAGCTATTGATGACATTTTAGAAAAGTCAAAAATATTAAAAATAGAACAGTTTATCTTAAATATTCGATAAAAGTAATATTTAACGCTTCTCTATAAGTAGTTCTGGTAGCGTAGTTGTTACGAATCGTGCTGCGAACCTTAAGGTCAGTAGTTCGAAACTACCAGCTGTTTCGGGGGAGAAAGATGAGGCTTTCTGCTCCCGTAAAGATTTACAGCCTCAGAAACCCTGTATAGGGTCGCTATGAGTCGGTTCCGACCCCATGGCACATAACAACCAACCATAATGTTTACTGCATAATAATTCTATAATATCCTTATGGCAGTGGGTTAATGCGCCAGACTGCAAAGCCGTTTGAACTGCGAGGTCGGCAGCTCAAACTCACCAGCTGCTCCTTGGAAACCCTATATAGGGGTGCTATGGGTCGGAATCGACTCGACAGCACTTAACAACGATGACATCCTTATTCACTAAAAAACAGCATGGCATTTGACTAAATGCAAACTTAAATTGTCAGTAGAAACAGATAATGAAAAGTTATTAAATCCTTTTAGTTCGTGAAATACACGATGAACAAAAATATGTTAGAGTAATAAATTGAGATAATATAAGGAGAAAAAAATGAACTAGAAAAAATGTTTTTGGAAAACAGTAATGAACAGAATTGGTGTTGTTAAGTGCTGTTGAGTTGGTCTTGACTCAAAGTGACCTTGTGCAAAAAAGAGTGAAATACTGCCCAGTCCTACATCATCCTCACAACTTTACATTTCAGCCCTCTGCTGCTGTTACTGTGCCAATCCTTCTTGTTGGGAGTCTTCTGCTTTTTCACCGACCCTCTACCAATCACGATGTCTATCCCTCCTGATAACGTGTCCATAGTATGAGAGATGAAGTCTCACCTTTCTGGCTTCTAAGGAACATTCTGTCGGCATTTCTTCCAACACAGATTTGATTGTTTTTTTCTGGCAGTCAATGTTACTTTTCAATATTCTTTTCCAACACCGCAGTTCAAATGCATCAATTCTTCTATGGTCTTTTTTATTTATTGTCCAACTTTCACATACATCTGAGGGTATTGAAAATAGCATGGATTGGGTGAAGCATATCTTAGTCCTCAAACTGGCATTTTTGCACTTGAACATTTTAAAGAGGTCTTTAAATATTTTGTAGCAGATTTGCCTAATTCAATGCATCGTTTGATTTCTTGATTGCTCTTTTCATGAGTATTGATGGTGGATCCAAGCAAAATGAAATCTTTGGCAACTTTAATCCTTCTTTATCTATCATCATGGTCCAGTGGTAAGGATTTTTGTTTTCTTTATATTAAGGTGCAATCCATATGGACAGCTGTAGTCTTTGATTTCCCCATGTAAGTTTTAAGTCCTCTTCACTTTGAGCAAGTTAGGTTGTATCATCTATCTGTCTGTCGCAGATTGTTAATGAGTTTTCCTTCACTCCTGATGCAATGCTTCTCATCATATAACTCACCTTCTCACTTTATTTGCTCATCATACAGATTGAATAAGCATTGTGAAAGAATACAGCCCTGGCACACACCTTTGCTGATCGTTTACCATTCAGTATCACACTGTTCTGTTTTACTGACTTAGTCTATGCACAGGTTCCTCATGGAATACTCATTCTTTACCACACTATCTATAGTTTGTCATAATCCACACAGTCAAAAGCCTCTGCATAGTCAATAATGCACAAATGAACATCTTTGTGGCATTCTCTGCTTTCAGTCAAGATTCATCTGATGTTAGCAGTGATGTCCCTAGTTCCATGTCCTTTTCTAAATGCGGCTTGAATTTCTGACAGTTCACTGTTAAAATACTGTTGTAGTCAGTTTTGTATTATCATCTGCAAATTTTTACTTACATATGATATTAATGAGATTGTTCAATGATTTTCTGCATATCATGAGGTCATCTTTCTTTGGAATGGGCACAGATATGGATGTCTTCCAACTGGCCGGATAGCTATTTTCCAAATTTCTTGGTATAGATGTGTGAGCCCCTCCAGTGTATCAGTTTGTTGAAAGATTTTGATTTTTATTCCATCAATTCCTGGAGGCTTGTTATCGCTAATGCTTTCAGTGCAGTTTGGACTTCTTCCTTGAGTACTTTGATATGTAAGGTTTTGTGTTAAATTAACTTGGCCAGGATTCTCATTGGTTTGACAATTGAGATGTGGCTACCCCATAAAAAGATCTAATACAATGTAATTAAATCTCTGATGATTGATTATGAGTAGCCAATCAATTGAAAGGATGTTTTTATAAACTTTACTCCATTTGTGTCACCATTGTCAATTCTACTTTGAGGAGGCAGCCCTTCTCCAGTTGCATTTTGAGTGACTTCAACCTGAGGGGCTCATCTTCCAGAACTATATCTGACAAAATTCCTGAGCTACTGATAGTATTTTTGTCTTCCTACACTATATCTGAAAATATTTTGCTGCTTTCTTAAAATTTTCAGTAGCTAAATATTCAGTAGTCTGCCTCTCCTTCTTCCATGCCTGTCTTAGTTGAAAGCTCCACTGAAATATGTCCACCATGGTGACCCTAACGAACTGTACTTAAAATACTGGTGGCATAACTTCCAGCATTACAGCAACAGGCAACCACCACATCATGACAAACTGACAGATGAGTGGTGGGTTGAATAGAGTGAGACATTCAGGTACATGGTAGAAGACTGTTCTAGAGAAATGAATTCACAAATACAAAACAGCATAAGGTATGTATTATAGAATCAGCAAAGAGTTCAGTGTGATTAGCTGGCTGTGAATCATGAGGATATTAGTCAGGTGGAGTCTGTGTATGTCAAAGTAAGAACTTTGACTTATGATTTCGTGCAAGGTACTATTTTGTTTTTTATAGAGCAATCTTTATTGCTGGATGGAGCATTTATTATAGGGTACAAAGTGTTTGAAAATGGGGTTAATAGGGAAGATATAATAGTAGACCAGATGCTTGTTTAAAGTTGTTGTGATGTTGTTGATAAATGTTAGATTTTTTTTTTCTATATTAAATTGAGCAAAATAATTTGAGTATTTATCAGATTTAGGATCTGATAATCAAAAGAAAAATAAGAATATTAAGTAAATCTAAGGATTTGTCCTGATCAATTATGTAAATAGATTCTGGCTTACTGAGTTGGGACGTTGAAAAGAAAACAGCATTTAAGTTGGAGAGGAGTCATATATAGCCTTTACATTTTTGTTTGAATTCTCTAATAAATATTCAAGTGGTAATATCAAAAACGCAGTTGAGGATGTAGTGAAATACACAGATTAGGGGGCTAGTCAAGGAAAAAGATAAGCACGAGAGGGTAGTAATGTATAATATGCCTCATTTGATGACACTGACAGGTTTGCATGTTGGGAGAACTCCAAACATCATGAGACCTTCCTAAGGTAAATGGTACAGTCACCACCCGGAAAGAAAAGAAGGCATGGGAAGTTCAGGGGAAAGAGGTTACAGAGAGGGCTGTTATGTACCTTCAAGTTGGTTCCCACTCATAATAACCCTAAACAGGGTTTCTGAGGAGCAACTGGTAAGTTTGAACCATTCACCATGTAGTTAGCAGTTTGATACTTTATCTACAACACCACACTAGGACTCCAGAGAGAGTGAGTGTGGGTCTATATGATGTCACTCAACAGAAAAGCCCCTAGTTTGGGGGTTTGTATATGGCTGTGAGTTTGTCTTATGCTCAGTCAGAAGATGTGGACTGCTGTTTCATAGTATATTTAAAACAAGCAGGCTTTTGATAGCTGTGAATAAGGTAACAATCTAGAATCAAATATGCAGAGACCATCTTTGATTCATTAACATGACACAAGGCTGGATATAATATTTTGAAATTACAAGAGTATGTTGTTGGTAGTAAGTGCTCTAGAGTCAACTCTTAATTCATAGCGACCCTATAAAGGTATCCCAGGAGCAGTTGGTGGATTTCTACTGCCAACCTTGTGGTTCACAGTCCATTACTTATCATACAGTATCACACCAGGATTCCAACAAGAGTATGTTGTTGATGTTAAGTGCTGTCGAGTCAGTTTTGACTCATAGCGACCCTGTATAGAGTTTCTTAGGAGAGGCTGGTGAGCTTGAATCACCGACCTTGCTTGCGGTTCAAACAGACCTTGTAGTCCAGTGCATTCACCTGCAGTGCCACACCAGGTATAGATAATATTTATTTAAAGTCATTGGGCTGGATGATATTATTCAGAATTTATTTAAGTGTCTTAGTACACTGTCAATATTGAGAGTTTGATACTACAAAAATAAAAATAAAAAAGTCTAGCAAAATCGAATAACAAGGAGCTATAAGTAGCTTCCTCTTGGAAACCCTATACAGGGTCTCTATGATTCTGAAAACACTGGACAGCACTTAACAACAACAACAAATAAGTTAGAATATAACCCAAGAGTCGACCATGAATAGGTTATTTGTGAGAATGATGAATTAGTGTTGATTTATTGCTACTTTCACTTCAGTTTACTCTTAAATTAACAAACACCAAATGCTGATGAAATATAAAATAAAGATATAAATAAATGGATGCTGAAGATCAACAGTGATTCTCTAATTCCTCATAAAGGCACAAATGCTTTCAAACATGCAAGGTACACACTCCAGGGAATGAGAAACCTTCTAGATTAGGAGAGCAACAGAACCTTGAACTCTGAATTTTATTGTATTAGGTGGGAGTTGGGCAGTGAGCAGTTATATTGTTCCTTAAGGCTGCAACTCAATAAATACACTAGTCAGTTACTCAGAGTTACACAACTATATATTTCTAAATTTCTGTGAACTTTAAAAACTGAGCAATGGGATTTTCTGTAATGCCATGCCAATAGTGCTACTACAGAAAGGAAAATCCATGCATATGTGGTGTTCCAGAAGCCAGGTTAAAGAAAAAAAAAAGATGGTCTGAACAAATATTTCAGTGAAAATGGAGTGATCAACTAACCATTTGAGTTGGTCATGTTGAGGAAAATATTGGGGAACTACTGAATCACAGTACTTTATTGTTTGATAGAAAAGTTCTAATTAATAAGAAACTGATATTAAAACATCATGCATACTCATATGTAGACTCATGCACACATATAATTTTAAATATTGGAGTAGATTAATTTCTAAAAAAAATGCAAGTAAAAAATGGCAGAGATAAAATAGTTCAGATAAAATTTAAACTTCCACAATTCTTCAAAATGTTTAATTATTGATTTTATTAAATGACCATTGTAAGGCAAATATTTTGGTATTAATTTGTAAACACAAATTAACAATTGCGTTGAGTAATTTTTGTGAAAAGGTAGAATTATGAGTTACCTCACCATGTAACTTCATATATAACCTTAACCTTTTAGATGAGAAACATATTTTCAAACATGAAAGTATAAACAGTAAACACAAAATTGTACTTTTAGATTGAACTAACTTAAAAATGGTGGTGGTTGTGTGCCACTGAGTCAGTTCCGACTCACAGCGACACTGTATAGGGTTTCCCAGGCTATGGAGCTGTGAGTTAATGTGCTGGACTGCAAGATCGGTTTGAACCGCAAAACAGGTGGTTCGAACTCACCAGCCGCTCCTTGGAAACCCTATACAGGGTCGCTATGGGTCAACAACGACTCAACAGCACTTAGCAACAACAACTCTTCACAGGAGCAGAAAGCCTCATCTTCCTTCAACAGAGCAACTGGTAGATTTAGAACTGCTGAATACAACAAAATTTTCTGTACTGGTCCTAGCAACAGATTAATCAACTTAGATCTGAGCCACTATTTATGATAAAACGTCCTGGTGTGGAGCTGTTGTTTTTGTTGTTGTTATGTGCCGTGGAGTCGGTTCCAATTCATAGCGACCCTGCATAGGGTTTCCAAGGTTTTAAATCTTCACAGGAGCAGAAAGTCTCATCTTTCTCCCAAGGAACAGCGAACTTCTGTTTCGAACTGCTGACCCTGAGATTAGCAGCCTGATTCATAACCACTAACCTAATTTAAAGGTCGGTAGTTCAAATGTACCAGCTGCTCCTCAGAAACCCTATGTAGCTAGGGTTGCTATGAGTTGGAATTGACTTGATAGTACATAACAACAATTATGGTACATTTGTGGCAGACTAAAATGAACATTTCAATTGCCTATTTGTAATTTGTTTTAATGAGTCAAACAAATATTTTAATTAAACAACCTTAAGTAACATGATAAAACTGAACTCAATAAAAGTTAATTGTAAAAACAATGTGATAAAATTAAACTGCCTATATTAAATTAGGTAATGTCCAAAGGAGATACATGGCTTTGTAGTTACAAAACAAAATGGATGTTACATTGGCATTATCACCTTTCAGAATCCATGCAGCTTTAAGGCAAGCAAAATCATTGAGACATGACAATAAATACCTAAGAAGCAGTTACATGTATTTTCTCTTAGATATTATTTGGCATTTGTGTATTTTTTTTATATTAAAAACTCTCAAATAGGACAGAAATTTCAATCGTTTGTTGCTATTATTTTAGATGATATATCCCAAGTGCCTACAATAGTGCTTTACACATAAATATGGTGCTTAATCAATATATGGGGTCCTTGGACAACAAAAAAAAAGTGTTCTAATATCAGCTGGAAGGGTGGTAGTTCAAATTCACCCATAGGCATCTGGGAACTGGGCCTAGTGATTTGTTTTTGAGAGATCACAGCGTTTATACCCTATGGAACAATTCTACTCTGCATACGTTGGGTCAACCTGAGACAAAATTGAATAGACAGAACATTAACAAATAAATATAAGTAGAATAAGAGATTAAATGTTTCAAAAACCACCAAATATAAAATGATTAAAAACTTTCCAACTCCCTAATAATGCTTAATGGTTTACTTATTTATGTATCTTTTAGACAGTTGTTGACATGCATGTTTAGACCTTTAGAGTCATTGATAATCTAAAAAAATGGATTTCATTAAATATTGCTCCAAAAATTAAATCGTTTCCAACTTCCAGTTTCAAGATTTGAAGGTTTATAGCTTAAAGAAGAAGATCCAACAATGAAATAAATTGTCCCTAGAATGAAAGCTAATCTTGGGGGGAAATAATCTTCACTCAAATGTTTTAATATTAGTCATGGATATGTAGTAGTAACATATGATTATAAATATACAACATATATTTTGCTTTATATTGATATTGTAGAGGAAATCAGTGCAGAAACTTGCTGATCTGTGAGATGAAGAAACCAGGGAAATATTTTTGTTTCCTGTTTTCTTACATTCCTACCGTACAGCGTTTATACTCTACAAAAATCATATAAAGATAATCTTCCTATAATGGTAGTTTATAGAAGACTTCTCCAGTAATGCTAAGAGGTAACACTAATTCCCCAATTAAAAAAGAAAAAAAAAAAAAAGCATTAATGATGCAATGAATCTTACTTTATTTTTGTTCGTGTTCCCAATATGAAATATATTGATCTACCAATAAATATATCATGTTATTTATTTTTACCAATGAGGTAAAAGCAAAATCGTTTTAAATATATATAGTTGTTGTTAAGTGCCTTGGAGTTGGTTCCGACCCATAGCGACCTGGTACAGGGTTTCCAAGGCTATAAATCTTTATGGGAGCAGACAGCCTCATCTTTCTCCCATGGAACAGCTGGTAGTTTCAAACTGCTGACCTTGCGGTTCGCAGCCCGATTCGTAACCACTACGCTACTAGAGTTCGTTGTTGTTGTTGTTGTTGTTGTTGTTGTTGTTTTAAGTACCATGGAGTCAGTTCCGACTCATAGTGACCCTGCACAGGGTTTCCGAGGTTGTAAATCTTTATGGGAGCAGAATGCCTTATCTGTATAGATATAGATACATATAGATATATTTATCTTAAGCAAGGCAAAGAAGACTGCAACAATGACTCCAAAGAAGATTGGCTAAAAATGGATCTATGAACATCTATAATCATCATGAATCCATTTTTAAAATTAGAAATTTCCTAGTCAGTCACAAATGCAAACTTCAGAGAATTGGCACATATTTTTTTCAACTGAATCCTGCAATGCAACTGTGCACATGTACCACAATAAGGCAGTAATGTGCTTCCTTTTTATGATTAATTTCCCTCTCCTACCACAGATTCCCTAGTGTACTACTGATGAAGTAAATAAAACACTTTGCTTTTAATATTCCCCATGAGGGAAAAAAAACCTCCCTTCTAATTAAGTTTACAGAACTAGGTAATCTCATTTAGCTAGAAGGTATGGTGGCTATGCATTTAGTTTAACTGTACTGGTATAACCAACACTTTCGCTTTATCAAGTGACAGTACACATAAATGTATGTGCTAACTGAGAGGTAGATGAAGATACAATTTCAAATATTTCATAACATTAAAAAAATAAAATAATGTACAGTTTTTTTGTTCTTTTTCAAAAGTTAAATGTTTGCAGTTGTGATAATTTAATTATGGGTGTTTGGGCTTCCTTACACTAATCATGAATACTCTTTCATAAAACAAGCCAGCTCTAAGGATGTGTGAATTCCCACAAGTCCTAGAGTGCAATTAACTATACTTCTAACCACACTGTGGCACCTGCAGACAATAAAGAAATCTGTTACAAGAACTATTTCCATAGCATGAATATGCAAGTACTAGAATTAGTGTAATTCATTCAGCTGGAGATTATCTCAACTCCAGCCACAATACATTTTATTGCCATGTGTCATTTCACTGACAGCTTCATCAATCCTGTTCAATAAACATTGAGTGTTTACTTTCATTGTCTAGCAAATAGAAAAGCCTAGGGAAAGCTTTTTTAAAAATTATTATTTATTTAAGGATGTTGTTGTTAAGTGCCTTCAGGTCAGTTCCGACTCATAGTGGCAACCTATATATGGTTTCCGAGGAGTGGCTGGTGAGTTTGAACCACCGACTGTGCAGTTCAAACTGACCTTGCAAGCCAGCGCATTAGCCTTTAGCACCACGTCAGGATTTTTAAAGATAGAGAAATAAATTTTGCATTCATAAAACAAATAGATCTATTTTCATCTAAAGGTAAATTACTCTTTTTGTTGTTAAGTGCTGTTGACTGGGTTCTAACTCACAACGACCAGCACCAGCTGGTGGGTTCTGAGGACTAACTGGTGGGTTTAACTGCTGACCTTGTGATTCAAACCAACTTTGCAGTCCAGTGCCAGACTAGGACTGAGCTGGTATAGTTTTATATATAATTGGTACTGTTATCTGGGACAACAAATTTGTAGTTTGATCCAAACAACCTTGATCTGATTTATTTGTCTTAAAATTATATGTTTGAAATCCAGATTATAAAATAATTATAAAGAAATAAACCAGTTTAAAATAACTAAAAATGAGCATCATATTTGACATAAATATAGAGTAGACTTAAAGTTCAATAGCAGTTGCCGGCCACAAACCCAGTGACAGCTAGTCATTATTCTGACTCATAGTGACCCTATGTAGGGTTTCAGAGGCTGAAAAGCTTTATGGGAGCAGAAAGTCTCCTTTTTCTCCTGTGGAGTTGTTGGTGGATTTGAACTGCTTAACTTGACCTTGCAGTTAGCAGCCCAATGTGTAACCCACTATGCTACCAAGGCTCCATAATATCAGCTCAGTCTGTTAAAAATTTTCTCTGAGTATTGCTATGTTTTCCTCCAGTTGTTGATGAGTGGATATTTTAAATGGATATGTTTAGAATAGGTATGGATGAATTTGTTATATATGTAACTCAAAATCAAGTGTCATGTGGTCTTTCCCTTTAATTCTTGAAAAATATAGATGAAATAATGACCTGTCATGGATATATATGAAGATAAGCCAAACAATATTGCTGCAAAATCATAGAAACTTTTACTAACCAAAAAATCAGAATGTGAAGATATTATTCTCAACATAGCCTCTAGGCCTATGCGTTTCTGAAGGCCTTGTTTCTATCTCTGTAACCCTTCATAAAGAATTCTGCATTATTTGATTCTGATCACATCAAAATGGGAGTCTTGTTATTCTTGAGGAGCACAAATCATGTTCCTTTTAAATATTCTTCAAGTTTGGGGAATTAAAAAAAAATGCATCTGAAGGGGCAAGATCAAGGATGTAAGGTCAATGAGTATGGTTTGCCAACAAAGTTTTCATAGGCCATCCCTTGCTACACTTGAAGAATGAGAAGGTATACTGACATGATGGGGAAAAAAGAAAAAAAAATTCCTTGGTGCAAGTTCCTGACCTTTTTCTCACCAATTCAGTTCGGAAAGTTATTAAAACTTCATAATAAGCTTCCATTTCTATGACATTTGAGAAAATGTATTAGAGTTTCTCATTGGAATTCCCCAAAACTGATGCTATAGCCTTTTGAGCTGACCTATCTGCAATATTTTAGCTGGCCCAGCAGATCTGGAATTCCACTGATTTGATTTGACCTTTTTTTTTAAGACACCATGAGGAGAGTGAGACAAGTATTTAACAGAAAGAATTTGTCAGCAGCCATCTTCCAATTGCAGAGACCTGTTTTAACATCTCATGTATGGAATGAACTAGAAGTGAGTATGAACTAGAAGCGTACTGTTGTTGTTGGGAGGTGACATCGAGTTAGTACCGACTCATAGTGACTCTGTGCACAACAAAACATAACACTGCCTGGTCCTGTGCCAACCTCAGAATTGTCGCTGGTATTTAAAGTCTCTCTGGCATAGCTTGCAGCATCACAGAAACATGCAAGCCACCACAGTGGACAAGCTTTATATAAATACCTATGACTTACCCTCATGTGTGTGTTAATTTGTTGCAGATTCACTCCATAAGTGTGGAGTTTATTTTTCACAATGTTTATAGGAGTTCATTCATCTAGCATATAGCCCACTTGCAAAAGTCTTAAGTCATGCTTGTCTAATAAGGGTCTCAAACAAAACGGAGTCAAGACAGATAAGCTTCCCTTTCTTCATTGGTGTTTCCTCTTCAGCTACACTGTCCCTCTCTTGGAACTTTTTTTTCCCTAAAAAAAAGCAGGAGCAAAAAAAAAAAAAAGCAGCATTCTCTTTTATCAGTGGTTCTGCCATGTTTAGACAAGAAATGATCATCAGTCCTTGCTTAGTTAAAAGTATTTTTAGAAGAAGATTTGGGCAAAGGGATGGCAAGAGTCATGTTTCCCTTTCTCACATGGGCAAAGGATGATTATTTTCTTATTTTCATAAATGATTACTCCTCCATTTTTATGTAAGTATAGGATGATGGGGGATAGAAGGAAAGGGTTTGGGAGAGTTTGTTTTTGTTGTTAAGTGCCATGGAGATGGTTTAACTCATAATGACTCTGTATAGGGTTTCCAAGGAGTAACTGGTGAGCTGGAACTGCCAACCTTGTAGTTCAACCCAACCCTGCAGTCCAGCACATGATCCCACTACTCAATACTAGAGTTTATTTATTCATAATGTTAGTTCTCTGGCATGGTTGCTATCTAAAAGCTCAATGATAAAATGATTTGAGCCTCAGATAAACATTTTCTAAACTGATAATCAGTTCAGTTTAGACAACTATTACAAATCAATGTAAATTATAGACACTGGTAATTTCTTCTAGAAAAAAAAAAAAAGCTGAAAAGATCCAATTCCATTTAGTTGCTGGTCAATACATGTATGGTAAGCTATTGAACCTAGAAAATGTGTTCAAAGTAACAAAATGTCAAGCAAACTTCCAACTTTAGTTTTGACAGGAGTATTTTAATAGCAATTGTCATACATCAGAGGTGCTCTAGCAGTTTGGGTTATTTGAATGCAAGTAACCAAAACTAGTTCACATAAGTAAACAAGAAGCTCATTGGAAATGTGTTAATTGCTGAAGGAAAAAGATGATAGGGCCACCTAACTGGAATTCATGAAGTATATAATGAAGAAGAGTTAAGGTCTGGTCTGGTTATCATATTGAGAAGAAACTGAAGATATACAAAAAAGATATTTACTTCATGGAAAAGAAGAACTTTCATGCTTCATAGGAAAATAGCAGTCTTGAATATCCTAAGGTTGCCAAAGAACAATTAAGCATACATTGAAAACATTGTGGGGGTATTTGGAAAGATTCTACAATTTAGAAGAACACTGAACTCAAATTAGAGAACATAAATTTGAAAACAATCATGAAGAAAAAAAATCAAGAAAATGTATTATCTGCTGTGATAAAAGCATGTAAACATGCAGTAAATAAAAAGACTGACGTAGGAGGATGTCAGCACAACCTGATGAAAGGAAGACATTTAGAAGGCAAAAACAATGATAAATACAATTACATGTATAATCCTGCAACAGTAACAACCAACAATTTACTAGTACATATAAAGGTAGATTTTTAAACTGAGCAGTGTTGGATGTTGTTTGGAAGAAAAATCACAAGCATGTATAGGTTTGGGGGTAGTTATTTCTACATAAACATTTTTATGTGCTGCAAATGTGTTTATGTACATAATAGAACACTAGGCACAGTCAGGAAAAAGTCTTAGCCTAACGAAACAGTTTATAGGACTAAGTTACTAGATTTGAGACCTAGGGACATCTTAGGGATGTTTAGATCAATTGATGGAAAATATTGACACATAAAGACAATATTATATATCCTACTTTAGTGAGTAACAACTGGGGTCTAAAAACTTGTGTCTAACTAAGATGCAGCTATTAGTCTCTGCTCATCCAGAAAAAAGAAGAGTGAAGGAAACCAAAGACTCAAGAAAACAATTAATGCAAAGTATCAATGGACTATGCAAACAACAGCCTTTCCCTAACCTGATACCAGAAAATGATGCCTGTCTACCACTCCTGACAGATCTGAGCTGGATTACAATCAAAGACCCCAGACAGAATGGGTAAAAATATAGAGCAAGTTTCCAAATTTAAAAAAAGCTCTAATCGAGACCGGTAGGAACCTTGAGACCATGGCCCTTAGACACCCTTCAGACTTAGAAATGAATCCCCTCCCTGAGACCACCTGACACTCATGGCCAACACCAACAGTCCTGAGGATTGCATTTCTCAGAACATTCCAACAAGACCAAATGGGCAGCATTTGCTAAAAGGAAAGATCAGAAAGTAGGAAGGGGTAGGGAAACTGGGTGAATGGAAATGGGGATCC
>NW_006408602.1:900489-902106 GCF_000296735.1 Chrysochloris asiatica | reverse complement strand
CACAACAACAATAAAAAATAACAATTGTAAATAGATTCAACTATTAGGATTGCTGTTGTTGTAAACTGCCATCGAACTGGTTCCAACTCATAGTAACCCTGTATAGGGTTTCCCAGAAGCACCTGGTGGGTTTGAACTGACAACCTTGTGGTTCACAGTCCATTGCTGATCCTACAGTAATATACCAGGAGTACATAAAAGGGTTGTTGTTGTTGTTATTAAGTGCCATCAAGTCAGTTCTGACCCATAGCGACCCTGTATAGGGTTTCCAAGGAGCAGCTGGTGAGCTGGAACTGCTGACCTTGCAGTTCAAACAGCTTTGCAGTCTGGCACATTAACCCACAGCACCACACCAGGACTCCCTAAAATTAAAAGGTTCTTAATATATAGATAAAAATAAACAACTCAATTATTTAGGAATGTGGTGGCTGTGTATGATAAACACTGGACTGCGAACCACAAGGTCAGCAATTAGAGTCCCATCAGCTTCTCCAAGGGAGAAAAATGAAGCTTTCTGCTTCTACAAAGATTCACAGCCTCAGACACCCTATACAGAGTTGTTATAAAGCAGAACCAACTCATAGCACTTACCAACAACAACAAAGTGACACAATGGTTAAGTTTGTCTGCTAACTGAAAGATTAAGAATCCAAGCTTACTATCAGGTGTGGCACTAGGATAACCACTGTACTGCTATCTACAATGTTGGTGGTTCAAGCCACCAGTCACTCCTTGGAAATCCTATACATAGTCACTATGAGTTAAACGGACTGAATGGAAGCGCAACAACAACAGAATTAGCTACATGGCAGAAAAGTCATGGTTGTTGCTGTCAGGTGCCATCGAGTTGGAACTGACTCATAGTGACCCCATGCACAGCAGAACGAAACAATGATAAAACTAAACCTATTACAATCAAGTCCATTCAAACGTATTTTAGTTCTACAGGACAATGTAGAACTGTTCATTTGTGTTTCCAAAGCTGTAATTAAGAAATTATACTGAGGGCGGTGCTTCCCGGACCAGGCAGCTCAGGTAGGGCTCCGGGGAAAAAGGGCGGAATCGCACATAGAAAACCTCTGTCTAGCAGACAGACAGCCTTTGAACAAACATAAGATCTTTTATTTCACATTCTGAACTCATTTTTTTAAAAGATCAAATTGCTGAGGAATTACAGGCATTTTAAGCTTTTGCCTGCCTGCACACAGCTCCCACTTCCGCGTCCACGCCGGCGAGTGCCTCTGCCCCTTGCAGACCTTGGAATGCAGAGATAGAGCAACCCCACTTAGAAGGCTGCATTTCCAGAGAAAAGGAAGCATAAACTAACAAAGCCGAACAAATAGAGAGGGCTATCGGTGCAGATATCAGGAAATTCGGGGTGCCCACAGTACAGAGAGACTGAGAGAGGCATTATTTACATCATCAGATATGGACAATACCTCCCTACAGCCACTAACCCCAGCCCTTTACTGCCCCAGCCTAGACCAGCCCTTTGCCAAGCTGTCGGGGCTCAGGAACACCCAAGGCCCAGACACTCCCCCTGAGGCCAAGGCCTGCCCTGAGGCCCAACCCACACACAGACTGGTCACAAAGGCCCAGGCCCAACCAAGGCCAAAA
>NW_006408602.1:899670-900389 GCF_000296735.1 Chrysochloris asiatica | reverse complement strand
TTGCATTCTAGCAACAAAGGACCCTAGAACCATCAAGATTGATGAGCATGAGCTGAATGTAGGACTCTAACCAGAGAAGCAGTGACAACAAACATGGAGGCAGAGATGATGACATGGAGAGATTGAGCAGCTGAGGACTCTAAACCAATGGAAAGGGAAAAGCTGTGTGCTGGTGGCAGGAGGCAGGCTTACAGATGCCCTGTAGTTGTTTAAATAAATATATATCCCTACATGGTTTTTTGCTTGTTTTATTTCTGTGTTTGTACATCAAATGAAAAAAAAAAAAAAAAAAGAGGCGGGGATTTCTTGATAAAAGAAACAATCTATGATGATTGTGGGGGAAGAAGGAAATGATACCTTTACTAGAGGGTAGATATGTGTTGACATGCATAACGGGCCAGGCAGTATATAACTGGAGGAAGGTTGGCCGAGGAAAGAAGGGGGTGGCTTGAGGCACAGGGAGGAATGCAGTGGTTGGAGTACATAGAAGTAAATACTATTAACTATAGGTGCATGGATGGGATTGCAAACATATAATGGAGAAAAGTATATGATTTGTTGAATATAAAACTGATGATCTGCACTGTAAACTTCCATTCAATTTACATAAAAAGTTAAAAAACAAAACAAAACTTGCAACAAACAAAAGAGAACTACATAAGGGAAAAATATACCCTGCTCATGGATAGGATGATTTAACTTTGTGAAAATGTTCAATA
>NW_006408602.1:886079-887521 GCF_000296735.1 Chrysochloris asiatica | reverse complement strand
AGGGGGCACAACTCAAAATGAGAAGAAATAACTGCAAACATCCATTAATAACTGAAACATAGAATGTACAAAATATGAATATAGGAAAATTGGAAGCTAAAATAAATGAAATGGAATCCATAAAGATCTGTATTCTAGTAAGTGATACTAATACATTAGTAGCTGAAAAGGACTTGTATTGACCGTTTTAATCAATCATATCATTTACTATGCTACCAAGGACAAAATGAATATAAGTGGCATCCATTCAGAGTCAAAAAAAGCATTTCAAGAACTATTTTAAAGTGCAATGCTGTTTGAAATAGGATAATATCCACATGCCTATGTTGTTGTATTTAATTGTTTTCAGTTGCATTCTAACTCACTGACACCCTGTATAAGGTTTCAGAGAAGCAGCTGATGAGTTTGAACTCTTGACCTTGTAGTTCACTGTCTGGTACTAATCCTACCACACCACTTGAGGGGTCCATATAAGGAAAACCAATTAATACCAATGTACTTCATATTTACCCATTAAATACTAAAGGCAATTATGATTAAAGTGAATAACTACCAATTTCTTCAGTCTGAAATTGATCAAAAATGCAATCATGATGTATTGATAATTACTGGTGATTGAAAAGCAAAGTTTGGAAACAAAGAGAAAGGGTCAATAGTTGGAAGATATGGCCTTGGTGATAGAAATGATGGAGAGCACATAATAAAATTTTGCAAGATCAATAATTTATTCATTGCAAAAATCTTTTTTAAACATAAAAGATGACTATAAACATGGGCCACAGCAGATGAACAGCACAGAGATCAAATTGACTATGTCTGTTGGAAAGATGATGGAAAATTCAGTATCATCAGTCAAAACAAGGACAGGCATTGTCTGTGAAACAGATGGTTGACAAAATATTGAGGAATGAAGGAAGTATAAAAAGAAGAAAGAAGGTATACACAGAGTCACTGTACCAAAAAGAAACAGGAAACATTCAAACATTTGAAGAGATAGCATATGATCTAGAACCAATGATAATGAAGGAAGATGTCCAAGTTGAACTCAGGGTTTTTGTTGTTGTTAAGTGCCATCAAGTCAGTTTCAACCCATAGCAATACTATATAGGGTTTCTGAGGAGCTACTGGTGAGCTTCAATCTCCGACCTTGCAGGCCAAAACCACTTTGCAGTCCAGTGCATTAACCCACCACACCACATCAGGACTCAGGGTATTGGCACAAAATAAGGTTCCGGGAATTGTTGTTGTTGTTGTTGTTAGGTGCCATCGAGGTAGTACCAACTCATAGTGACCCTAACTAAGCACAACAGAACAAAATACTGCCCTATCCTGAGCAACCTCACAATCGTTGCTACCACTGTGTCAGAACACCTCATTGGGAGTCTTCCTCTTTTCCTCTGACTCTCCACTTAACCACACATGATATACTTCTCCAGGGTCTA
>NW_006408602.1:855870-884129 GCF_000296735.1 Chrysochloris asiatica | reverse complement strand
AATTATGTCCCTTGGTCATCAGCACACAGCCCCTCTCCCTCTCTGGGCCTAGAGTTGCCAGCCACTCCATATCTCTGCATCATCATCTCTGCCTCCATCTCTGGCATCACTGTTTCTCTGGGTAGGGTCCCGTACTTTGCTTTTCTCCCTTGATGGTCCCAGGGACCTCTGCTCCTGGACTGCAAAGTCAACCACTCACATCCTTTTGTTACAAAACATCTACCTTTACATTTCCAACCCTCACAGTCAGTCCTGATAGCAATTATTCACTTTTGTGAGTATCATTGATTCTTGATCATATGCTACTTTTTGAAATGATTGAACCAATTCTTTTTGATTCAGTGATTATGTGTATTCCTTCTATCTTGCTTTGATGTGTTCTGCATCATTCAATATATTGCCCTTATAATTTCTCAATAATGCAAGTGGACACATTATTTTTTCCTTCAGTTACCTCATCTGACAAATGATTATTGTGTGGTGGAATATGCATTTAAATCTCTCAACAAATTGATGGAGCACTGGAGACATTCACTCATCTCTGCCAAGGAATTTGGAAAACAGCTACCCGGCTATAGATGCTTCCATTCCAAAGAGAGTGACCCAATGGAATGTGGAAGTCATCAAGCAATATTAATAATATTCCTTGCAAGTTAAATTTTGTTGAAGATGAAAAAGAGTTGTAAATGTACATCAGCAGGGAACTCTCAGGAACTCATACTTGATTCAGAAGAGGATATGGGACTTACCATTGGTGAAGTCAGATGGAACTTGACTGAAAGAAGAGAATACCAGAAAAATGTTTACATTAGTTTTATTAACTATGCAAAGGCTTTTGATTGTGTGAATCATGACAAGCTATGTATTTTGAATAATAGGTATTCCAGAATACTTGATTGTACTCATGAGGAACCTGTACATAGTACAAGAGACAATTGTTAGAAAAGAACAAGAATATACAGAATGGTTTAAAATCAAGAAATGTGGGGACAGGGATGTGTTCTTTCACTATATTAATTCAATTTGTATGCTGAGTAAATAATCCAAGAAGCAAGTTTATATGAAGAAGAGTGTGTCATAATGATTTGAGGAAGACTCATTAACGACCTGAGATATGCATATGATACAACCTTGATTGCGGAAAATGAGAAGGACTTAAAATACTTATTGATGAAGAACAAAGATCACAGCCTCAGTGTGGACTGCACCCAAAACAAATAAAACAAAAATCCTCACTACTGGCCCAATAAATAACATTATGATAAATGGAGAGAAGACTGAAGTTGTCAAGGACTGCATTTTGCTTGGATATACAATCAACACTCATGGAAGCATAGTGAAGAAACCAAACCATGTATATCAGTTTACAAAACTTCTGCACAAGACATGTTTAAACTTTCCAAGAGTAAAGAAATCTGTTTGAAGATTAAGGTGTTCTTGACCCAAGCTAATGTATTTCCAATAGCCTCATATGAATATTAAAGTTGAATAGTGAATGAGGAAGACTTTAGAAGAGCTGATGCATTTGAGTTATGGTGTGTGAGAAGAATATTGAGAATACCATGGGCTGTTGGAAGAAAAAACAAATCTATTTTGGAATATGTACAGTCGGAAAACTCCTTAGATGGTAGAATGACAAGAGTTTGCTTCTTGTATTTGGACATGTTAGTAGGGTTCCTGGAGAAAGACGTAATGTTTGAAAATGTGGAATATCAGTGAAAAAGAGGAAGAACCCCAACAAGATGGATTGAAGAGTGTCAATAACAATGGGCTCAAACCTAACAATTATGAGGATTGTGCATGGCCGGGCAATAGGGTCACGATGAGTCAACACCTAACAACAACAAAAGCAATAATGTTAATGAAGCCAGAGGCAATCTACAGCATCAGGTTGTGTCTTAAGTAAATCTCTTTAAAGGTAAAAAGAAAAAAAAAAAAAAGTGAGCAGAAAAAAGGGAACCTCCTATCACAAAGAAGAAGAACTATGAATAGAGGAACAAGGTGGATGGGAGAACAGTTAAGCAGATTTGCATGGGCTAAGTGGGACAAAGGTAAATGATGATGTATGCAAAACCTTGGGATAATAGGATTTCGGGATACAGGGATAGAGGCATGGTTTGAAAGGGTAAAAGAGGGGAATAATGTTAGTTAGGATGCTTTGTTGTTTTTTGCTTACCATTGTGAAATAGACACTTGAGGGTGGATGGGGAGAAATAGCCAGAAACATCACAATAGAAAACATGTAATCCCATTTTCAACCTATAACTGATTGGAATACCTTAAAGGGGGCTAGAAATTGCCCAGAACCAAAATGGGGTCGGGGGATTATAAAGGCAAGAAGTGACTGGCTTACAAGCTTTCAAGAGGGAGCATAGTTCCAAGTGGGGCAGGGGTAGGTAGAACCTCTGCTGATTGATTTCCAATCTGTTGGGACCGGACTGGTGAAAGGAAATGGGGATAAGACTCTTTTGGTACAATAGTGAATAATTGACATCAGGACTGACTATGAGGGTTGAAAATGTAGAGGTAGATTTTTTTTTTTTTTAAACAAAAGGAAGAACGTGATTGATTTTGAAACCCAGGAATGGGGGACTCTGGGACCATCAAGTGAGAAGAAAGGAGAGTGCCCAGAGAGACAGTGAAGCCAGGCATGGAGACAGTGATGATGATGTGGACCAATTGAGTGGCTGGGGACAGGGGATTCAGGGAGGGAGAGGAGTTGTTTGCTGACAGTCAAGGGGGCAGGCCTGTGGGGTGTATCCTTTGGTTATTTGATGATGCATGGAGGGTATTGCAATTATTGCAATGAAATGAAATATAATAGGATTAATGTGAAGCTGAAATGGGACAGAGGTAAATAATGATGTATGCACAACCTTGGACTAACAGGGCTCTGGGATAAAGGGATTGAGGCATGGTTGGAATGGGAAAAGGGGGAAAATAATGTTAAGATGCTTGGCTGTCTTTTGAATCTTGGTTTATCTGGCATACTATTATAAAATAGACACTTGAGGGGGAGAGAAAGTAATAGACAGAAATATTACCATAGAAAGCTTATTAATCCATCTTCTGCCTATAACTGATTGGAACACCTAAAATGGGGCTGCAATGGCTCAGTCAAGGAGGCTTCCTGCAGAGCCTCTGCATTACATAAGACCATAAGTGGGATTCTGAATAGCATCCAGAATCTTCTGAGGTGGGAAATTTCCACTTGAAAGGACAAGCAGACCAGCCTGGAGCAGCTAGAAGAACAGACGATACTTCTTGAAAGAAAGACTGACAAGCAAATTACAAAACAATATAGGCAGACCAACTGATTACTACAAGAACAAGCAAGTGGCTCACCTAGGAGACATCAAGGCATGTGGTCGGGTACCCTCAGGGCAAACCTCCTCCTAAGACTAAGATTCATTGGGAATACATGAGCAGATAGATGTTCTGATTGGTGACCACGTTCATCACCGATAAGGAGAAGTAAGGGAAAAACAGCAATGAAGCAGTGAGCTAAGACCTACAATGAACATTCAATAGACTCCTGTGAACCCAGGTGGAGACCTGGTTGGCCAGCAGTGTGGCAAGACCTAGGGACTCTTGGGCCCAGAGTCAGTGACATAGCCACAGAGGATTAGAGTAGAGAGTGAAGCATCCAGCTGATAAGAAGAGAGGGCATATGCATAAGAACACCCACACTTGCAGATAATACCCATTTGACCTGGCTTCAATGACTGGATGATCAGAGCTCAACTAGAACAACAACAACAATCTGATAAAATTTGATGAACTTGACCTACACCTATGGATGCAGTAGCCCAAAAGAGGGAACAAAGCTTCACAGCGAGGATAATTTCCACCCCTCCATACACAGAGTGGACAGGAATGGACAACTTGGACATTGGCTACCCAGAATGGGGGGCTACAGAGGCAAGAAGTGACTGGCTTACAAACTTTCAAGAGGGAACCTAGATCCAGAGGGTGTGGAGGAAAGTAGAATCTCCAGTGAGTAGTATCCAATCTGTCTAGAAGGGGCTGATAAAAGGAGATGCGGATAGGTCTCTTGTGATACAATAGTGATTAATTGTTATCAGGACTGATTGTGAAGGTTGGAATTGTAAAGGTAGACATTTTGTAGCAAAAGGAGTGGCATGATTAACTTTGCAGTCTAGAAGCGGAGGTCTCTGGGACCATCAAGGGAGAAAAGCAGAGAGCAGAACCCTATCCAGAGAAGCAGTGATGCCAAAGATGCAAGCAGAGATAATGACATGGAATGCTGAAGCGGCTGGGGAATTTAGACCCAGAGAGGGAGAGGGGCTGTGTGCTGACGGTGGGGGGGCAGGTTTGCAGGGTATACCCTATGGTTTGTTGATGATGCATGGAGGGGATTGTAACCATGGCAATGAAACGATATATGATAGGATGAATGTAAAGTTAATGTTCTCCCATGTAAACTATCACATAATTCACAATAAACACACAAAAAAAATATTAAGGAGCTAAGATGTCATTTTGAGAAATAAGGTAAGTATGACCCAAGTCATGATATTTTCAATTCTTCCTATTCACGCAAAAACTGGACTACAATTAAGGAATATCAGAGAAGAATGAATGCATTTGAATTATGATATTGCTGAAGAATACTGAGTTTATCAAGAACTGCCAAAAGAACGAACAAATCTATCTTGGAAGAAGTGCAGGCAGAATGCTCCTGGGAAGCAAGAATTGTGAGACACTGTCTAATGTGCATTGAACATATTATCAAGAGTGATTAGTCCCTGGAAAACAACATCATGCTTGGCAAAATAGAGGGTCAGAGGAAAAGAGGAAGATACTTAATGAGATGAATTAGCTCAGTGACTACCAACAATGGGCTCAAATATGACAGTTGTGAGGATGGATCAGGCAGTGTTTCATTCTATTGTGAATTGGGTCCCTGTGAGTTGAAACTTACATGACAGCACTTAACAACAATCATAAAAATATTAAGATATTAATTGTAAACTGACTCAATTTTTGAAACCTTTTGTAAAAGGAAAAGTCCTAATATATGGTTTTCCTTTCTACAGAAATAAAATGTAAATATAATGTTTATTGTATGTGTGTGTGTATTTCAATTCTGTAATTTGAAAGTAAAATAACTCAAGGAACTGTATGTGTACAACATGGGAATAGGAATATGAAGCAATTTTCCTTTGCTTTAAGGTTAGAGTTTGTTAAAAATAGAAAAAGAAAAAAAAAAAAGCATTAGCAAATTGTAAAGCATGGTCTTCCCTTCTTTATTTGACATGAAAAATGCTTATCAAAAATACTCAGACATCCAATACTTCATTCTAGTGCTTTTACATGTAGTACCTATTTCTTAATCAAACTGAATAGCTTTCTTACCAAAGCTCATTCTATACTTCATAGAAATTTAAAACATCAATCATTAAAATGCATCATTTACATTTGCCTCTAAGCCTTTGAGGAGTCCTGGAAAGCAAAAGTAGCTTCAAAAATAGAAATAGGCCCGAGAGATGAGAATTGTTCTAAAATTACCAGAGATGTTATAAGTGACACACAAAATGACATTCAGTGATGATTAAAAGTTCTCATTTATTTCCCTTTGTAAGATAAGTTTTAGCGCTGAATACTTTCTACTGTATTTATTTGCAAGAAACATGAAAATAGCAAAATAATATGTATAAATTTTCCTATTTCATAATGCAGTGTAGTGACTTACTTAATGTCTCTTCTAAGCACAGTCTTTGTAAACTCCCACAAATTGCCTTTCTCCTGATGGGTCTTGGTAAGAAAACATATGGAAAGAAGTTGATGGATTATATGATTTAGCTGGGTGAGATAACAGGGCTAATTGTGATTGGTCAATTTTGCCATTTCACTCGGTATGAAATGAGTTATCTCAATAGCAGGAAGGGGGATTTCAATATCATCAAAGAGGGGTCAGGAGTGGAATATGTCCTTAGATCAAGAGATCCCTGTGCTTTGAACTTCTTTGATCCTGGGCCAGGAAGCTATGATAGAAGAGCCCCAGAGGACCAACAGCAGCAGAACCAAGAGTCATAGTATGAGACAGAATGGTGGGTTTCCCAGTCCATGGAGCAAGTAAAATTGAATGATTTTGGGTAGGACGATTGCTTTCAAAGTGGGATGCCTTCAGGCACTCATTTAATTGGGGCAGCCAGGTTTACTGGGAGTCCAAGTGTGGCACTGTGGCTAATACATCAGACTGCAAAGTCCTTTGAACTGCAAGGTCGGTGATTCAAGCTCAGCAGTTGCTCCTTGGAAACTATATAGTGTCACTATGGGTCGGAATTGACTCCATGGCACTAAACAACAACAACAGGTTTATTGAGCCATAGAACTAGAGATTAATGCCCACAGGCTGTGTTTTATGATAGAGTGCTATTTATTAGCAGTCCTAAAGGAACTTTGTACATTGGCTGGTCAGAGAGAGGCCTGCTTGTACACATGGCTGAGGAGAGCCTATCCTGACTAGAACAACCATGCCCTGGGCAGTACTTGATCCTGTATTGTAACCTGTTAACGTCCCCAATAAACCCCATAACTGTGAATATGGTATCTGTACTCTGTGTAGCCATTGCAATGTATGATCAAACCCGGCATGAATAGAGAGTGCTGTGGGAGAGATGGTTTGGTGCAAACTTTTCTTGCACCTGCATAACTGGTTTTCAGCATATGTATTTACTACTATAAATTATATACACAGGCCTTCTAATTGGCTATGTTTCAGGTCCTAACTTGTATCCTATATACATTGCAACAAATAATACGTATATTTTTTCTCATTGCTTTTGTGAAAAAATACTAATTTTTTATGGCCCACATAAGTGGCTTTGGATTATTAATTATATTAATTTAGAAATATTTAATACATAAAGGCAGTATATATATATAAGCTCTGGTAGCGTAGTGGTTACGAATCGGGATGCGGACCTTAAGGTCAGCAGTTCGAAACTACCAGCTATTCCACAGGAGAAAATGAGGCGCTCTGCTCCCGTAAGATTTATACCCTTGGAAACCCTGTACAGGGTCGCTATGAGTCACAATTGACTCCACGGCACATAACAACAACAATATTATATATATATATATATAGCAATAAAGATTTATATATACATAAATAAAGATTTACAGCCTCGGAAACCCTGTACAGGGTCACTATGAATCGGAACCGACTCCACGGTACATCACAATGCAACATAGAGAGAGAGGCGGGCGAGTTTGGCACTGTTGGTTAATGCATTGGACAGCAAAGTTGGTTGGAACTGCAAGGTTGGTGGTTCAAGCTCACCAGCTGCTCCTCAGAAACCCAATGCAGGGTTGCTATGGTTCAGAACTGACTTGATATATCTATACCCTTTCAGGACATAGCTGTATTCCTGGCAATTATTGTCTTTGTTTTTAAAAATGATAATCTCATAATATTAAAATGTCATCAATATATATAACTCTTATACTGACACTTGAGCATTGTAAGAAAACTATGAAATAAGAATTCTGTTAACAGAAGAATGATTTCCAAAGAATATCTATTAATTACAATGAAACTACATTGTTATCTATGTGTATTATTCTGTTGTTATACTTTTCCATTTCAATTGCAAGAGTTTTTGATAGGAAAGAAAATAACAGAGCTGTAATTACAGAGCTATGACTATAGTTCAGTTCCAACACCAGGCAGAAATTGTTTATTTCATATGTCACCTGTGCAGTTTACTTCAGTTATTCTAAAAAGTAGGCATTTGTTCTTACAAAAAACTCAGACAAGAGACATGATGTTTATGTGTTTTCAAGTCAGAGACACTTTTGTGTATGTGTAAATCCTTTAAATTATTTTAAACACTATAAATTCAATTAATTGACTAGTGGTTTTGTGCAGACCTAAAATGCATTATAATATAATAGCATACTGAGATATTATTTAAAACTTTGAGATTTCTTTTTCTAGTTTTTACCTTGTTCTCCTAGCTTTTGCAAAATTGATCCTTTTTTGTTCTTCATTGAAAGTGAGCTCTAAGTCTCCCTGACACTAACTGCCAAGTTTTGCTTTTCAAAGAGAAAGTATGCAAGTTTTGTTGGGGAATGTGGCTCATTTTAGGGCAAAATGAGAATGGAAATTTCATTTTATATTTAGAATAAAAACACAGTCTCATTTCTATTTATGATATATTTCCATTTTTAAAATGTCGATCATACCCAAACAAGTTACTTATTCCTTTAAATAACTGAATCAAAATTTTAAGGCCCAATTAACTGTGATGGTTAGTTTTGTTTGACAACTTTGTTAAGTTACTGTATCCAGTTGCTTGGTAAAATACCAGTCTAGAAGTGAATGCAAACTTATTTAGTACATTTGTTAACATTTATAAACAGTTAACTATAAGGAGCCCTGGTAGCATATTAGATTCTGAGTTTGGTTGCTAACTACAAGGTTCGCAGTTCGATTCTACTGGTCACTCCGATGGATAAAGATAAGGTTTTCTGCTTCCATAAAGATTTATATGCTCAGAAACCCTATGTTTTTTTGTTATTCAGTGCCGTTGAGTTGGTTCTGACTCATAGCAACCATTTATGGGGTTTCCAAGGAGCTGCTGGTGAGTTTAAATCACAGGGTTGATATGAGTCAAAAGTGACTCCGTAGGACATAACCACCACCACCATAAGTAAAGAAGATTACCCTCAGCTGAAAGTGCAAAAATCGACATATCCTGAGGAAAAAGGAATTCTGCCGCAAAACTGCAGGGTTTTTTCTTTGTTGTTGTTTCCTGAGTTTCCAGCATATTGGTCTATTCTAAAAATAACTGTATTTGCCAGGCCCCACAATCATGTGCGGGCATCTTTGTGGTACTGTTGGATAAGCACTGAACTGCTAACTACAAGATTGGCAGTTCAAACCCCCTGTTGCTCCTTAGAAACCCTATGCAGGCTTGCTAAGAGTTGAATCTAACTTGATGACCATTACCAAAAATAGCACAATTATGTGACCCAATTCTGGAAAATCCTAATACATCAGTTAACTCAAATACTAAGATATTTAAGTACTTACTTCATGAATCTACAGAACAAATAGCTTTAAGATACGAAGAGTTCATTGCCTATAATTTTCTAAATGAACCAAATTATTCTTGTTAAAATGCTATATAGCATTTATTATAGTCCACCCACCCCCTCAAAAAAAAAGTGCAACATAAAACAGAATTGTATAGTAGGTTTGCCCTTTCTCTTTTCCATAACAGAAATTGCTAAACAATGAAAGAAAACTCACCTTTCCTCTGAGCCATTATACACCCTCAGCTTTCTTTTGAAGAATAAATACTAAAAAGACATATATAATAAATTGAACTTAACACATTAGCTGAAAACTTTCTTCTAATTTCCAATTAAAAGTATTTTTCCTTAATCAAAGCCAATATTTGTGGTTCTATCATTGTTTATTTTTTATCTTGGAACCGACTCAAAGACACTCAACATTTCTCTAAATACTGATACTTATGAACATTATATATAGATTAAATACTCTTTTTTCCCCCCAAATTTGCTATGCAAATGGTTGTTATTGCTTTTCATCCAGTCAGTCTGAAATGGAGAATCCTTGTATTTGCCAACCAAGAATGATCATGTTAGACAGAATTTAGCATAAGCAAAAGATTTAAGGATTTGAGAGGCAAAATCTGGCCCAAAATGACGAAGAGGGCTCTAAACAATGCTTCCCTAGCCTTGCTGAGTCTTTGTTTGGTTGCAGTCTTTAAAGGAATATAGAAAGGCTTTCATATTTATTCATGATTTTCTTTGAGAAAGATCCAGGGAAGAGGTGGGCTAGGATAATAAGGAACACACATGGTGTAAGAGTTCAGAACGGAGTTGGTTCCATCCAAGGTGCAGATTGCCTTGAAAGTGTCCGGGAGGTCCTGTCAGGACATATTATGGGGTGGTGTGCGTGGACTCTGTGTCCAACTGCAGTGGATTCCTGGACTGGGCTTGAGGAGCTGGAGACACCATTTTTGCTTCAAGAACTGGCCAGCAACTAGTCACTTCTGAAAAATACTTCTTAGGAGATTTATCAGGTCCATCAGACCCATAAAGCATTCTCACCTTACTCATCTAGGATATGGCTGCTCAACTCTGCTCACTAGTGAGCCCTGTACAATTTCTTAATTACTGGGGTGGGAGTAGAGTCCTCAGCATTCCTCAAGGATTTTAGTTCTAATAGCTTACTCAAGAAATGGCCCTAGTTTTAATTCTGTTTTCTGAACCTCTCTCACCCTGCCTCAGTAGTGATCCTTTGTGACAGAGATGTTCCTGGCTATAATAGTTACAGAAGTAAACTGCCAAATCTTTCTCCTGCAGTGCCATTGAGCAAGTCAGAACTGCCAATCTTTTGGTTAGCAGCTGTGTGCTTATCAATTGTGCCCCCAGGGCTCCTTGTTTAAATGGTAATGTCTATATTGTTGTTGTTGTTAAGTACTCTGGAGTCAGTTTGGACTCATAGCTGCCCTACACAGGGTTTCCGAGGCTGTAAATCTTTACGGGAGCAGAAAGCCTCATCTTTCTCCTGCAGAACAGCTGGTAGTTTTGAACTGCTGACCTTGCGGTCCACAGCCTGATTCGTAACCACTACGCTGCCAGAGCTCCTTAATGTCTATATAGTGAACACTAAGTACAGGTGGGAGTCCTGGTGTGACACTGTGGGTTAATGCACTGGACTGTAAAGTTGGTTTGAACTACAAGGTCAGTAGTTTAAACTCACCAGCTGCTCCTTGGAAACCCTATATGGGGTTGCTATGGGTCAGAACTGACTTGAGGACAATTAACAACAACAACAATGACTGCTGTGGCACTGTATAATAGAAAAGCACTAGACTGCTAACCACAAGGTAGGCAGTACAAATAGGCCTCTACAGCACTCAACAACAACAAGGACTTAAGCAGAACAAGCTGGCAGCATTAATACTAGTATTTATGGTTTCATGACATATCCAAAATAGTACACAAATTCTATGTTTGTTTATCAGATTCCCCCCTGACCGGTAAGGTATTTTTGTCAGGATACAATGATACCTTTTTTTTTTTTTTTTTTAATGTTTTACTGTAAATTACATGATAGATTACATGGGAGAACATTAGTTTTACATTCATTCTATCGTATTTCGTTTCATTGCCATGGTTACAATCCCTTCCATGCCTCATCAACCAACCAAAGGGTATACACTGCAAGCCTGCCCCCCAGTCATCAGCACACAGCCCCTCTTCCTCTCTGGATCTAAAGTTCCCAGCTGCTCCATTTCTCCATGTCATCGTCTCCGCCTCTGTCTCTGGCGTCACTGTTTCTCTGGGTAGGGCTCTGCTCTCCGCTCTTCTCCACTGATGGTCCCAGGGACCTCTGCTCCTAGACTGAAATGTTAATCACTCCCCTCCTTGCTATAAAATGTCGACCTTTATGTTTCCAACCCTCACAATCAGTCCTGATAACAATTATTCACTATTGTATCACAAGAGACCTATCTGCATTTCATTTCATCGGCCCTGCCCAGACAGATTGGATACTACTCGCTGGAAAGTCTACCTTCCCCCACACCCTCTAGATCTAGGTTCCCTCTTGAAACCTTGTAAGCCAGTCATTTTTTGCCTTTGTAAACCTCCCTCGCCCCCCCCACCCATTTTGGGTAGCCAATGTCCAAGTTGCACTGCCAAACTTGCAGTTCAAACCAACCTTATGATCCAGTGCTTACCATACAGTGCCACACCAGGGTTTCTTTTTAGGAACTGATATTATTATTAAGTGCCGTGAAGTCAGTTCTGACCCATAGCTACCCTGTATAGGGTTTCTGAGGAGAAGCTGAAGGGTTTGAACTACCGATCTTGTGGTTAATTGTCCATTGCTGATCCTACCGCACCATACCAGAAGTTATTCGTTAGGAATGTTGTTGTTGTTGTTAAGTGCTGTTGAGTCAGTTACAACCCATAGCGACCCTGTATAGAGTTTCCTAGGAGTGGTTGGTGAGCTTGAACCACCGACCTTGTGGTTCAAACCGACTTTGCAGTGTGGTGCATTAACCCACAGCACTACATCAGGACTCCTTGTTAGGAATAGGAGGGACAAATAGAAGGTGTAGCTAATTGCCTCCATGACAAATTGCTTCCTTTGTTTTGCTATAAGACTAGAACTGGGTGGTACCTGACTACCATTAAAGAATGTATTCATCAAGGATTGTATAGAAGAATCCTGATCAAAAGTGAGAAAGTGAATAATAGAATTCTAAATTCTCATGAAGCCCTAGAGAAGTGAAGATCCCCGAAACTATTGCCCTGAGAGCATCTCTAAACCTTGAATGAAAAGTATTACCTGAAGTTTTCTTAAAATTAAACAATAATTTATATTTAGGAGGCAATGTGTTTATGTTAATAGGGGAGGAAACACTCCAAAAAGGAGAATATTTCTGAGACAGTTTATCTTAAAAAATGCAAACAATGTCACACTTATATATGTAAAAATTATCATATTGGTGAGTGTTCACTGCATGTTTTCTCAACAATAAACAACAAAGATAATGAAATAGTTTTTAAAATAGATTTTCAGAAAGGTACAAAGTAGCTGTAAGATTAAGGAGGTTAAATAATACACTGAAATCCCAAATCTAGGTGGCAGGGGGAGAGGAGGAAAAAAAGAATGGCATTAATAAAATCCCACTAACACGTAAAATTACTGATAACTGTCAAAACAAGTCCAGGCAGGGGATAAAAATCAAGCAACCATTATTCAACTCAGTCATTATCAAGTGAGAGCCAAAATTTATGGAATAATTATATAAAATATATAATCTAATTCTCACAAAGGTTCTCATAATTATATTGCAGAGGACAAAACTGAACGGTGAAATGAGTGAGTAACTATTTAATGCCTTTGTAAACAATAAAATGTAAAAGACAGGGAGAAAAGCTAAAGCAACTTTTCTCTCATTTCTACAAAATGTCTACTACATCTTGCCAGATATTTCAAATAATAAAACTGTGGAAGTCTCTAATATTAGGAAGTAGTCAAGAATTTACTCTAAAGATAATTTGTACAAGGTTGGAAAAAGTAGGGGAACTGTACTGCTCAAGTCATGGTGTGAGAAGGATCAAGAAAACAATATGATACTTAAAAAATCAGAATTCAACTAATAAGAATAACAAATGAAAAATATATGCCTTGGAGCTTAAATTTAATCAGGTAATCAGATTGTTGTTGTTGTTGTTAAGTACCGACTCATAGTGATCCTGCACTGGGTTTCCGAGGCTGCAAATCTTTACCGGAGCAGAAAGCCTCATCTTTCTCCTGCGGAACCGCTGGTAGTTTCAAACTGGCAACCTTGAGGTTAGCAGTGTGATTCTTAACCATTACGCTACCAGAGCTCCTTAGGTAATCAGGTAGACATTATCAAAGGAAAGCACACTTTCCTTTTAATGTTACATAACATCTGATATGTGCAACGTTCTCTTGTAGGAACAGACGAACTGAAGTAAAAAGTGGGAAGTAAAAGGCTTAAGTAGGAAAATTGCTTAGGTATGCTTAGGGAGGCATTGTGTTTGTTCCCCATATTCCTCAGAGTACTGCACATTGATAATTAGAAATCCTCTCATCTATTAAAAACATCCAGTCTTTCACTATTAAGCAGAATACCTTTCACCAATAAAAAGAGACATCTTTATGTCCCATGTAAGAACATGGACATATATTTAAAAAATGCTAAATGAAAGATGCCAGATACATACCACTACATACTTTTCTATTCCATTTATGAAACTGTATATTTTGTCTTTTCCAAAACTAATATTGTAAAAACACATCCAAGTTCACCTATTAAAATCCAGATACTTTTTGTTATTGTTAAGTGCCATGGTGTTGGTTCCGACTCATAACAACCCTATGTAGGATTTCCAAATAGTGGCTGGTTTAGTTTGAACTGCTGACCTTGTTGTTCAAATCAATCTTGCCGTCTAGTGATTTATCCTACAGTAGCATATAGCTCATCAGGATTCCTATATTACGGACACTATACATAGATAATTCTATCCATATGACTTAAAATCACATGTTTATTCATTATTGATTCATTTTCTTGATATGTATTATAGTGTTGTGTTAAGTGTCATGAACACAACTTATATATGACAGCTTCCTTGATCTCAAGATGCTTATAGTCCATGGACAAAGACAGATACAATTAGAAATTACAATAAACTCGAAGTACAAGATGCTAGACAGCCATAAATACAGAATAATTTGGACTTACTAGTGGAGTCCTAGTGTAGTGCTATGGGATAAGCACTGGACTGCAAAGTCAGTTAGAACCACAAGACCAGCAGTTCAATCCCACCAGCCACTCTTTGGAAACCCTATATAGGGTCTCTAACAACTTGACAGAATTTAACAACAATAGCATGGGTTTACGGAGGAGGAACAATTAATAAAATGTTATTAAGGACTTCCAAATATATCTAAAGCTATAAGATTACACAGATTGATAATCATAAATATTGGGATGGGATATAGAATTTTTGAATAAATTAAATAAAAATAAAGTCTAATAACTTTATAAGGAAATATGCAAGAAAAAATACAAGATTTGTTTTTTCAATTCCAGACAGAATGGTAAAGAAAAAAGAGATCTCTCTTACTATGGATTAAATATAAGAAAGATTCATTTTTAGCATACACATGAAAACTAATCTTACTTTGAGAAATAGTCTTCAATTTGAATTGTTTCCTAGAGGTGTTCCTGTTGTGATATCATTATGTCACCACTTATGTGTATTGCCATTCAATCCTGCTTAGGCCAAATGTCTCAGCCACTGCTTTCAATTTCAAACAAACAGCATGATCAGCAGAAATTGTCAGAGTGAATCAGTGGGGACCCTACTTTGTTTCTAAACACAACACTTAAGTAACTGATTTGGAAGACTTGCCTTATTTACTATATTTCCATTGGACCTATTCCTTATTTTTTAGGTACTTGTACATTTTTAGTTTACATTTGTGTTTTTGTAAATATTGTGATACAGACCATACGCATATATTTTAGGCAAACCAAACTAATGAGAACTAATTCCTTTCTACTTATCTCATACACTATAAAGACGGAAAGATCCTCAAAATTTTAACTGCATTTTTGGAATTGCTCAATTCAAATGCCTAATTCTATATTCTATCTATCAGCAATTAACTCTACCTCAAAAATAGATTATAAATCTGTCTGTTTCTCATTTCTGCTATGCTTGTTCAAGATACCATTATCTCTCACCTGGACTGGTTAAGAAGACATGATTTAACATGATTTCTCTTTTTCTGTGTTGCCTTGTACAGTCTGTTCCTTGCAGAGATGCCTGTAGGATTCTTAAAACCTGTTAGTCTAAGAATCTTATTCCTTTACTTAAAATCATCCAATAGTTTCTATTATCTCTAAAAGCAAAATTGAATGGACTTATATGATCTGTCCCTCTACTATCTGCCATTGCCTCAACCCAGTGTTATTTGCGCCATCTACACCAACCTTATTTCTTGCTCCGAGTTAGGACCTTACTGTCGGTTCTTCATGGCAAGCTTTCTCACAGACATTCACAGAGTGCACTCCATAACTTTATTTGAATCTTTATTTTTTTATTTCTTTTCTGTATTATTTTATGCTTTATTTTACATCATAACAAATATCAGTGGCTAAAATGTGTCACATTTATTTGTCTACCATCTTCCTATTTCCTATTTTTAGTCATTAGAAATAAACTTCATGAAAAGTAAGATTTTCTTTTTTCTGTTTTGTTTATATGTCCAACATGGAGAAGAATGAAATAATTCATGTATGAAGGTATTAATTCAGAAATTAAATCTATTTCAGGAATTTAAGTGGAATACCTTTATACTCAATACTAAAGATTTCTGCATAATAATTTTAAGATCTGAAAACATATTTAAATAAATATTAATAAAATTCTTAAAAAATCAAGTAACCATTATCCACCAAAATATCTAACTCAGTCATTATTGAAGAAGGAACTAAAATTTATAAGATACCTTTAAGAATAATCTAATCCTCAGAAAAATTGTCACCAGAAATCTTTACAGCATTATACTTGTATGGTAGAGATAAAACTGAAGAATAGAATGGACAAAACTTAGAGGTGGAATGGTTGAGGAATTTTCTATGCTTATGTAGAAAATTGAATCCTGGTGTGGCCCTTTGGGCTAATGCGTCAAACTGCAAAGTCAGTTTGAACTGCAAGATCGGTGGTTCAAGCTCACCAGCTGCTTCTTGGAAACCCTATATAGGGTCACTATGGGTCAGAATCACTCGACAGCATTTAACAACAACAACAATGTAGAAAATAAAATATAAAAGATAGGGAGTAAAATGAATGAATTTGACACTAAAGTCTATATTTCTTCTACATCTTATAAACTGAGGAAACCATCAATAGTAAACCGTCAAAACGTATTATAAATAAAACTTCCATACTTTGATTGGCTTGGTGTGGTTCTATAGGATAAGGACTGTTCATTGGTTCAAACTCACCTGCCATTCTTGAAAACCCTAAACTGGGTAGCTATAAGTCGAAACTAACTCAATTATACTTAACAACAACGGCAATAGAGGGACTACAGCCTGGTGAGATTGTGATGAAACACTAACTGCTAACTCAGAACACCAAGACTATATAAGACAAATTTATTTTCCATTATGAAGGTAGAGTTGAAATAGAGGTGGAAAATTTAGACTAAATAGAAACATCACTTGATATTAATCAATCATCTATGGAGTTTAGCTAATTATTTTATTAAACTTAGCAAATTAAAAGTTAGCTACCCAATAAAAGAAATGTAGATAAAAAATAATCTTGAAAGAAATCAGATATAGTATTTTTAGCTTAAATTCTGGATTCACCCTTATTTGAGTATGATTTTTGTCAGATTACTTAAATGAGCTGAATCTAAATCGAATCAAATATAAAATATATTTATTTATATGTATTTCCTAGTTCTTTTAAATAAGAAATATATGATATAGTGTATGATCTTGTTTTATATATCATGGATTGCTTGTCAGATTTTAATTGATTACTAATTAAACATATTATCTTAATAAATATTTCTGTTGTGATTCGTTCACATTCCCACATTTTACTTTTAGTCAAAGAACCCAGGATAGACTAAGATAACAGTGCATAATTTGGTATTATTTGTTCTCAGTTTGTGTATCAATATGTCTTCTTTAAGAGAATTGCTAAGTTCACTGATATTCAGTCACTTACACACATACACACACAAACATGTACATATATATATATATATAGGAGCTCTGGTAGCGTAGTGGTTACGAATCGGGCTGCGAACCTTAAGGTCAGCAGTTCGAAACTACCAGTCACTCCGCGGGAGAAAGATGAGGCTTTCTACTCCCGTAAAGATTTACACCCTCGGAAACCCTGTACAGGGTCACTATGGGTCGGACCCGACTCGATGGCACTTAACAACAACAACAATATATATATAAGTTTGAAGACTATATCCTGTGCCAGGTCTATGAAACTATAAGCTATCCCACTGTTAGCTACACCACAGCAGGCTCATGGGGGACAGATTTAAATGGAGATTCCAAACTAAGAGAGACTAGGAAGAAATGGACCCCTTCTGCATGGTGTTGTCTTTAAGTGTCATTGAGTCATTTCCTACTCATAGCGATACTGTGTAGGGATTTCCAGGAGGACTACTGAGTTTGAACTGTGACCTGGTGCTTAGCTAAACTGCTGTCCTACAGCAACACATCAGGACCCCGCCAAAAATTTTATGAATAGTAGTGGAACGTTGTCTGATACATTGTTAGAAAATGAGCCCCAACAAGTTGAAAAGCATTCAAAATATGAGTGGGGAAGAAGGACCTGCTTAGAGTTTACCTTAATGAAGTGGTTGGAGTAAAGCTGTCAGGACCTTAATTTGCTGATGGGGCACAACTCAAAATGAGAAGAAATAGTTGTAAACATCCATTAACAATTGGATTGTGAAATGTATAAAGTATGAATGTAGGAAAATTGGAAGTAGTCAAAAGTGAAATGGAATGCATAAAGATCAGTTTCCTAGGTAAGGCACTGTGGGTTAATGCAATGGACTGCAAGGTCAGTTTGAACCACAAGGTCAGCAGTTTAAGCATACCAGCCACTCCTTGGAAACCCTATACAGAATCGCTATCGTTTGGAAACAACTTGATGGCACTTAACAAGAACACCAACAAAATCAAAATGAAAGATTACACTCCACATTTCTCAGGCTGAAAGCATAGAAGAAAAAAAATCAAGCTTCAACTTGTAATACTGAAGGATTCTATGGTCAAAATATTGAATCGTGCAGGTAACATGAGAGGGAAAAAAAAAAAATGGAAGGAATACAGTTTCTGTACCAAAAACTGTGCACAGCTGATATCAGTCATTTCATGAGGTGCCATGTGATCAAGAACCTATGGTATTGAGGGAAGAGGTTCAAAATGCACTGAAGGGACTGGTGAAAAACAAGGCTCCAGAAATTGATGGGATACCAATTTCAAGAAACTGAAGAGTGCTGGATACACTCAATCATTTATGTTAAGAAATTGCAAGACGTCTACCTGCTCAACCGATTGTACCCATTCCAAAGAAAACTAATCTAACCAAATATGGAAATGACTAAAAAATATCATTAGCATCACATGCAAATAAAATTTTGCTGAAGATAATTCAACGTTGGTTATAGCACTACAACAATTAGGAACTTCCAGAAGTTCAAGTCAGATTGAGAAGGGGACTTGGAACTAATGATATTTTTGTTGACATTAGATGATCTTGCTGGGTAGCAGAGATTAACTGAAAGATTCATTGTTGTTATTTTTATAGCTACCGTGTATAAGGTTTCTGAGGAGCAGCTGGTGAGCTTGAACCACTGACCTTGTGGTTCAAGGTGACCTTGCAGTCCAGTGCATTAACCCATTGCACCACACCAGGACTCTTTAAGAAGCTTATTTATACTTTACTGATTATGCAAACAGTTTAGCTATGAGTCAGAACTGACTAGAGGCACCTAACAACAACAACAACAACAACAACAACATAGATATCTAAAAATGAAAATTGCAAAAAATATACACCAAATGTACTATTTTAAAGCTGTGAATTATGTTTCTATAATCTGTAATATATTTATTGTTGTCGGGTGCCATAAGCACCTATGTTCAACAGAATTAATCACTTCCCTTGCCTGAGACAATCTCAGAATCCTTACTATGTTTGAATATATTATTGGGACCATTATTTCAATATATCTATTGGAGGATCTTCTTTTTCAATGGCAATTTTTCGGCATAACGATCTTTTTAAGGGACTGGTGCCTCCTGATAAAATGTCCAAAGTACATAAGAGGAAGCATCACCAGCCTCACTTCTAAGGAGCATTCTAGTTTTACTTCTTTAAAGAAAAATTTGTTCATTCTTTGGCATTCTGTGGTATATTAATTTTCTTCACCAATACCATAATTCCATTCTTCTTTGATCTTCCTTATCTATTGTCTAGATTTCAATATACAGTGATAGAAAATACAATAACTTGAGTCAGAGTAACCTTAATACTCAAAATGATACCTTTGTTTTTTCATGTGTTAAAAAAAAAGTGTTGGTTTTTTTTTTGGTATACAGTTGATTTGCCCATTGGGCACTGATTGTAAATACAAGTTAAATGGCATCCTTGACAATTTCAGTATTCTCTATGTTTAGCATGATGTTACATATTGGTTCAGTTGAGGACTTTCCTTTTATTTATATTGAGATGTAGGACATACTGAAAGCTATATTCTTTCATCTGCATCAGTTAGTAAATTCCTCAAATCCTCTTCACCTCCACCATACAAAGTTGTGTTGGCTGCATATTGCAGGCCCTTACTGAGTCTTCCTCCATCCTGATGCTATATCCTTCCTCATATACAGTCCATACTTCTCAGATTATTTTACCAAATAATATTACCAAATGAAAGGATGCAACCCTGTCACTTACCTTTCTTGATTTTAAGTAATCCAGTGTCTACTTTTTCTGTTCAAATGACTGCCTCTTGAACTATGTTCAGTTTGAAATTAGCACAGTTAAGTTTTCTAGAATTCCCATTCTATGCAATGTTACCTATAATTTGTTATGAAGCACTCCATCAAATGCCTTTACTTATGAAATATAGGCAAACATCTTTCCAGTATTCTTCTTTTCAGTCTAGATCCATCCATCAACAGTGATATTCATCTTTCCAAGACCTCTTCTGAATCTGGTTTGAACTTATAACTGTTCCTAGTTAATTTACTGCTGCAGCCATTTTTAAAATTGCTTTAATAAAAAATTACTTGTTTATGATATTAATTACATTGTTTGATAATTTCTACATTCTGTTGGATCACCTTTCTTTGGAATGGGTACAAACATGAATCTCTTCCTGTCAGATGGCCAGGTATCTGTCTTCCAAGTTTCTTGTCATGGAAGAGTTAGAGCTTCTAGCATTACATTCATTAGTTGAAATACCTCAAATGGTATTCCATTAGTTCCTGTAGCCATATTTTTCATCAATGTTTCAGGGAAGCTTGTACTTCTTTCAGTTAAATCAGGTCTTGATCATATGTGTCTTCCTGAAATGGTTGATTATTGACCAATTCTTTTTTATACAGTGACTGTATATTTCTTTCATTTTTGTTGATCTTCCAGTTTCATTTAATATTTTTCCCACATTAATTTTTGTCCATGTAATGTGCTTAAGTTTTTCACTTATAAATACATGTATATAAATTACAATAAAATAGTATGTATATCATATCAAAATTTATCATTATGTCATATACTCTTTGAGAAAAAAGATACTAGGTATAATTTCAATGCCTAGCACATTTTCAACCAATTAATATAATTAAAGCAAAATAAAAAACAAATGTCAAACAATAAAGTTTTCTTAAAATGTATTTTATAATTAGAAAATCATGTATGCTTATATATTCCATTTCATTTTTTAGTTGTTTGGAGACATTTCCTGATATTCTAAACCTCTATTGTGTATTTTTTCTACTATAGCTATAGTATCCATGAGGACTTTGAAAACACAAACAAAATGTATGATCTTACTTTTCTAAACCATATTAACATAAAATAGATTTCATTAAAAATTTTCATAGTGTTACTGTGTTAAAATAGGTCTACTATTTGCTCTATAAGTTTAAAGCATTCATAAGTGCCTGTCCTGCTCTAAGGCCCTTGTCCAGAACATTAATAACATTATGTTGACTGTTAGTCTTTAAGGAATAGTCCTGAGAAATGGAGCACTCATATGTTTGTTGAAATCTATCCAATGTCTTTTTTTCCCTAAAATATTCAGATCAGTTTCTTCCAGTTCTGTTTTAATCTTCCTGTGAAATGCTTCTAATACATGTTTGTTCATTTACTTTTTTAGAAATTGGATATTGGATTTCCAAATATGAAATAAATCATTTAAGTAAGTAATTATATCTATAAATAGAATAACAGGAAAATTAGCAAGGTTAATACATGCTGCACCGTTTTTATACATTTTGATAAGCATTAAAATTGAAAAATTTTGCAGTTTTCTGACTTCTATAATTTCTAAATGTTTATGCAATTTCATTTAATCACTATTATTTTAACTTTTGACATGTGTTCCAACATTAAAACCTATGTATTTATAGTTTGCCAAACCTACAAATTTCATTGACATATAAGCGAACAATTTCACCGATTATACTGTCAAAGTTAAAAATAAAAAATAAAAAAGAATTAAGATAACAGTGCTAAACAATCCTGAGAAGAAAAATAAACCCATTTTCTCATTTGAAAATTTTACTTCAAATACTTTACATATTAATTTGTAAAATGAGGCAAAATCCATGAACATAAATACCTTACTAGTCTATATTTACGAGCTCTGGTAGCGTAGTGGCTACGAATCGGGCTGTGAACCGTAAGGTCAGCAGTTTGAAACTACCAGCTGCTCCATGGGAGAAAGATGAGGCTTTCTGCTCCCATAAAGATTCACAGCCCTGGAAACCCTGTTCAGGGTTGCTATGGGTCGGAACCGACTCGACGGCACATAACAACAACAACATTCTATATTTGTGCAACAACATTATTCTATATTCAACAGTTTATATAAATTGTTCTTGTTTATTGCCGTTGAGGCTGTTCCTACTCATAGCAACCCCGTCTAGGGTTTCCAAGGAGCGGCCTTTGGGTACTAACTTTGACCTTCCGATTATCAGATCTTAGCCTACAGTACCGTACCAGGATTATGCCTCTGTTAATAATATATATAATGACTTATTATGCCAAGATGTTAGTTACAAGAACTAAATTGTGTGATGTGTGACACTGGAACAAAGCTCAAAAGAAAATAGCCATAAAAATGATAAGGGATAAAATAAAAATTAGATATGTGAAAAATAAACACATAAACTTTTTAAAAGAGCATATGATAAATAGATGGTATAAGATAAAGATCGGAGAGTTACATGCTTGGAGGTTTAAAAGGAGAGAGAGATCAAGAAAATTTAGAGAAAATAACAGGATATTTTTAAACTGAAGAAACATACTAGATAATATGTTATAAAAAATAAGAATACCAAAACACTATTAATGTAAGATATTTTACCTGGGAAAATGACTAAGTGTGTTAAAAACAAAAACAAATAGAAATACCTAAAGTAAGATAAAAAAATGTATATAATCTCTAAAAATAAAAACAAATTTTTCTTTCTTTAAACGTTCCTTACAAACACAGAGTAAATTTGTCCATAGGTTCTTTGCTAGTCTCAAAAATCATATTAACTGTAGGTAAATTTATTTTTCACAAATAAAATTTAAAATAATTTAAAGCTATGATATGATAGAAAACTATGTGTGTTTTATTGGAATAATTGAATACATATATTATTTTATTTTGGAAATGATTACATAACTATTTATGATATATTTAAAGTCATATTGCCTCCCAATGAGAAGATCGTATAAATACTGTTATGTGTTCTTGAAAATTAAAAACTATTAAGAGCATAATATATGTAAATCACTTATAAGGTAACATTTGAACATATTCCTAGAGATAAATATAAAATTAATAGAATTTCCTAATGGGGGAATGATAAGGAGTTTTCTTATATATTTGAGGAAAGAATTTGTGAAGCAAAAAGATAAATTTGGGAAAAAATGTCTTTGAAAAGTTGCTGTTTAACTACACTGTTTTCTTTTACACTGATAATCAGCCTTCTAGTTTTGTTTTTCCTTAATTCTTTTTTTTTTTTTTTTAAGATTTAATATTGCTTTACCAGAAGAAAATTCTGTGGAACAAATTTTGACACATAAACCTAATGCATATGCATTTGATTATATTTGAATTGTGTCACCTATGAAGTATAAATGTTAGGATGTGATTGTCAAATCTGTGATATTTCTGTGAATGACATTTTTAAAAATGGAAGAAGAGAATAGAACCATACGTCTGACTCTAATAATCTTAAAACTTCAATGAATTAATTGAAATTCAAATTATGAGGATAAATTAAAACTGTATATATTGCTACTAGGATTCCAGTGTCTACATGCATGGGTTTATTCCAAGCAGAGAATGTTTAAACATGTCTCTGTGTCAGTGGAAGGGAAAAAGTAATTTCTCTTAGTAATATGAATACACTTGTGTTCATCTTGTTAGGTTACCTTTAAGAAACAGCATAATTAAAAAAAAAAAATCATTTCATGAAGAACATCTAGCTCAAAGAACTGATCTTTCTATCAGTCTCTTAAACTAGATTGAAGTTAATGAAGATGATTATATGGAATGAAACTTAAACATGGAAGAGTCTTGGATTTAGCAACATTATCCAAAGAGCAAACAGGTCCCTAGATGGGGCTGATAAATCAAAACAGTAGCTTCCAAAGCTATCTGCTGTGTCAGTTAAACCAGAGAGCTCAGCTCAGAAGGTTATGGCGATATTTGAATACGATCTCAAATGGATTATCTTTATAATTTTTTCAAAGGATATATGACAATCATTGTAAAGAAGTTTTAAGAAAATTGAAAACTGCCTTGGTAAGAAAAAGTCCAGGAAAATAGAATAGAGGAGTTTTTTTTTTGTTTTTTTTTAATTTCCTATCACTGCATTGGAAACCCTATACAGGGTCACTATGGATTGGAACCAACTCTACAACACTTAACAACAACAACATCACAGCAAAGTGTGTACTTATTCTTTGAGAATAACAAGGATTGTCCTACAAAATTTTCATTGCAAAGCCTTACCCTACTAACTCTACAGTCCTGTCCTCTCCATTTAGCTAATCTTTGTTGCCAAAAAACTAAGTTCATTTAAAAGTAACATATTTGGTTCCATCAAGATGTTAAAACTGCAGTTTTAATGTGATGTAAATCAGAGTGCAGAATTCTCTGCAGAAATGGAAACAGTGTCTTCAAAAGTGTATAGAATGAAATGGAGGATACGTTGAGAAGGAATAGCTTCATATTTTATAGTTTTGTTTAATAAAAGTATTTCTGATGATTTTGTAGTAGTAGTTTTTTACTTACCCTCTTAATTGCCCTTTTCTGTAGAAAATGATTCTCAAAGATTTGATTTTGAAATAGTATTTAATGATAGTTATTCCATCGATTTGATCAGTACTGTACATGCTCTCCATTAGAATCTTTTCATACGAAATATTTCCTGCACATAATGACATGAGTATTTTGAGAAATATTCATTCGGACAGTTTTATATTTATGTATTACATGCATCTTTAATTTGTGGCATTAACTTGCTTAGATCATCTGGTGGTTCTCATTAAAGCATATGTCATGAATATGAAAAATGCTGCTCAGATGTGATTGAGCATTCCAATGATTTGCATTTAATACATGTTACTTCTTTAGAGGGCTAGATTTTATATTTTATAAACACTCTTCATCAAGTGTCAGATGTACATAAAGAAAAAAACCTAAAAGAATAAAGCAGAATGATTTTGTACTTTACGGTTACTAAGATGTATGTTAAAGTAGGTAAGGAGTTGAAAGTTGTCAACTTCAATCTTTCTGAAATTTTATCATTGTTTGAATCCTAAATACATAACAGTCAGTCATTATGTAACACATGGGATTTCTATCCATATGCTTTGTAATAATTGTTCAAACGAAAATATGTGAAATCAAATAAAAATGTGACCCAGATGAGAAAACCTAATTACTAGTAGCAACATCAAACTGCAGGCAGGTTTTATTTCAAACTACTTAAACCACTTTATATGATGCTTCTCAGGAATCTCTTTGCAAATGTAATCTTCTACAGACCTGTAGCTCTATAAGTTCTGCTTTGAGAAGAAAAAAAATTAAGATTAGAAATACTACTTTTGTTTTGATTTTAATGGAAGAATAAAGAAGATTGACTGTTCTCTAAAAAAGACCCCTTCAAATCAACAATGCAAAGTTAAGGAGGGAAAAAAAAAAAAAATTATCCAGGCATTTAGAAGATACATTTTTCCAAAATACACCCAACTCACATATAAATACAGTCATATGTCCCGATGTAGTTGTATCTGTGTACATATAACACATGGTGCATGTCATGGTAGAGGTATGCGTGTTTGTTTCGGTAAAGTTCAAGTGTGCAGAAAGCTATTAAGAAGAAATGATCATGACAGAAAACAAAAATCAAGGCAAAAAAAAAAATCAATCTTTCAACTAAATGGCATCTGAATTAAAAATTCATACTTTTGGAAACATGAAAATTTGTATGTAGGCTATTTTCTGAACTAAGATTGGCATTAATTCTTAATAATCTGAAAGACAGAGGTGAAAATGGAATCATATATGCATGGTGTGTGTGTGTGTGTGTGTACAGCATGTTTTATGTTATATTTTATATGTTACATAGTGGAATCCTGGTATGCTATTGTAAGATAAGGACTGGACTGCTAATTGCAAAGTTTGCAGTTCAAAACCTTCGGTAGCTACTCAGTTGATTCTTGCTATGAGTCAGGCCCCACTTAACAACAAAAGCGTATTACTTAGTATACATATAACACATTACACATTGCATGTACTTGTTGTTGGTGTTGAGTGCAGTTGAGTTGGCTTCGGCTCTTAACTTCCCTGTATAGGGTTCCTGGGGAGACACTGGTGAATTTGAATCACCAACTTTGTGGTTAGTGGTCCAGTGTTTGTTCTATAGTGTCACACCAGGACATACTACATTTTATATACTGTTGTTGTTGCTGTTAAGTGCCATCAAGTCAGTTCCAACTCGTAGATACCCTGTATAGATGGTAACTTTGAATTGCCATCCTTGTGGGTTTACCAACCAACCTTGTGGTCGAGTGCTTATCCTATGGTGCCACACTAGGACTCCATATTATATATTTCACATTCTTGTTAGATGCCCTCAAGTCGATTCTGACTCATAGCAAACCTATGTACAACAACAACAAAAACCCACTGGCCAATCCTCTGTCCTCCTGACAATTGCTGTTATCCTTGAACCCATGACTATTGCTACTATGTGAATCCTTTTCATTAGGGGGCTTCCTCTTTTTCACTTACTCTCCACTTTACTAAGCATGATGTTCTTCTGTATGGACCGGACCCTTCTGATAATAAGTCTGAGTACAAAAGACAAATTCTTGCCATTCTGGCTTCTAAGGAGTATTCTGTCTAAACTTCTTCCAACACTGATTTGTTTGTTCTTCTAGCAGACTTTTAATATTCTAGCAGTGCTTTTAATATTCTTCTCTAACAGTATAACTGAAATGCATCAATTCTTCTACAATTTTCCTTATTCATTGTCAAACATTCACATGCATATGAGGCAACTAAAAATACATGGTTTGGATCATGGGCACCTTAATTCTAAAACTGTCATCTTTGTTCTTGAACACTTTGAAGAAGTCTTGTGCAGTTAATTTCCCTATTGCAATGCAGCCTTTGTTTTCTTGTTGACTTCTTCTATGAGTGTTGATAGTGGATCCAAGCAAAATGAAATATTTGATAGCTTCATTCTTTTCTGCATTTATCATGATACTATTTATTGGTCCAGTAGTGAAGATTCATTTTCATTACACTGAGGGGCAGCCCATATGTGGTCCCAATCTTCATCAGCAAATATTTCAGTCCTCTTTGTTTTCAGCAAGCAAGGTTGTATTATCTGCATATTAGAGCTTGTTAATGGGTTTTCCTCCAATCCTGATGTCATATTCATCTTCATATTTTATATATTATATTTTGTATCATATTATGTAGTGCATTTTAAATACTGTTGTTGTTGTTAAATGCTATAGAGTTGGTTCCCACTCGTAGCAACACTTTATAAAGTTTCCAGAGAGTACCTGGTAGATATGAAGCACCAAACTTGCAACTAGCAGTCTATTGCTTATCCTACAGCCACCCCGTGGGAATCTCTCTCTTGCTTTCACTCTATATGGTGCTGTGGGATAAAACACTGGACTGCAAGGTCAGTTTGAACCACAAGGTCAGCTATTCAAACTCAACATCCACTCCTTGGAAACCCTACAGAGCGTCATTACAATTTGGAACTGACTCAACAACACATAACAACATACTAAACTCTGATAAAGTAAACTTTAAGACAAAAACCAGCATAAGCTATAAAGAAGGACACTATCTCATGATCAAAGGGTAAATTGACTAAGACAACATAACCATAATAAATATCTACACTCCCAATGAAAGAGCACCAAGATATATGAAGCAAACCCTACTAGAATTGAAGAAAGAAATTTACAAATATAGTGGGAGATTTTAATATGCTACTATCAAAAAGCTATAGAACAACCAGAAAGAAACTCAGAAAAGATACAGAGGGACTAAACAGCACAATCAACCAACTTGACCTCATAGATGTGTACAGAAAATTCAACCCAACAACAGTACAATATACATTATTTTCCAGTGCACATGGAACATTCTCCAGAGTTGATTATGTGTTGTCACAAAGTAAGCCTCTATAAACTTAAAAATATCAAAATAATACAAAGCATCATTTCGGACTACAATGTTATAAAACTAGAAATCAACAATAAGAAGACTATCAATAGAAGAATGGACAAACAAACTGTGGTACATACACACAATGTGATATTATGCTACCTTGAAGAACAACAAGGAAGCTGCAAGCCACTGCATAACATGGATGAACTTTGAGGACATTGTTGTTGTT
>NW_006408602.1:828988-829987 GCF_000296735.1 Chrysochloris asiatica | reverse complement strand
CTCAACACTGCTTTTGACATGTCCCAAAGATTTTCATATGTTATGTTTTGATTTTCATTTGTTTCAAGGAAACTTGTGAATTCACTTTTATTTTTTCTACTACCTAGTTGCTTTTCAACAGGGTGTTATTCAGTTTCTAAGTATTTGATTTTACTTACTTGGTCTTCCTTTTGTTGATTTCTAATTTTATAGCATTGTGTTCTGAGAAGATGCTTTTATAGCATTGTGTTCTGAGAAGATGCTTTGTAGTATTTTGATGTTTGTAAATTTATGGAGGCTTGCTTTGTGGCCTAACACACGGTCTTTTCTGGAGAATTTTCCATATGCACTGGAAAATAATGTGAAATTTGCTGTTGTTGGATTGAATGCTCTGTACTCATCTATGATGTCCAGTTTGTTGATTGGCTTTTGCAAAATCCCATAGCTTCTGTTTATCCAGGAATGTTTTTATTACATCGATAAATTAGATTGACAGCTTTACTGGGTAGATGATTCTTGGCTGGTAGTTTTATTTCTTTCAGAGTTTTATATATGTCTCCCCATAGCCTTTTTGCTTGCATGGTTTCTGCTGAGAGATCAGAGCTTAATCTGACTTGCTTGCATTTGTATGTAACACTTCTCTTTTCTGTATCTGCTTTCAGGATTCTCTCCTTGTCTTTGATTTTGGAGAGCTTGATTATGATATGTCCTGGTGATTTTATTTTGGGGGCTATCCTTCCTGGGGTTCATTCAGCTTCTTGAGTGCTTATCTTTTCATTTTTCCTGATGTTAGGGATATTATCTTCCAGAAGTTCTTCAACTATGTCCTCTGTGGACTTGTATGATTCTATCTGTTCTGTAATGCCAATAATTCTTAATTTTTCCCTCTTCATGTTATCCAACATGAATCTTAGACTTTCTTCAGATGTTTTTATCCTTTTATCTGCTTGCTCCTATATTTTAGCAGTATTGAGAGATTTGTTTTCTAGCTCTCTAGTTCTGCCTTCCATTTCTTTAATT
>NW_006408602.1:808864-828717 GCF_000296735.1 Chrysochloris asiatica | reverse complement strand
AATGCCTGCCCTCCTCCCAAAGCGATGTCTATGTCTACCTCCAGCTCATTTGTTTCAGTCACTCTCTTTATCTGGACATGTGCCAGTATGGTCAGTTGTTTCTTGGGAATCTTCAATGTTAGGTGTGATTTCCATAATTATATTAATTTTGTAGATATTTTACTATGCTTTCTGATTTCCTCTAGGTAGATGTGATGAGATGATGGGCTTCTCTTTCCACATTTTTTATTACTCAACTCAGAGTAACTGTAGTAGGTGTTGGCTGCCTATCTGATGTATAGCAGCTGGTATTGACTCTTGGCTGTATGGTGAGATTTTATAAGGTGTGAGATTGTAGCTTGACTATAAGACCACAATTGCTCTCTCTTCTTGAGTAATGTATGGAGAAAAAACACCTGCTGAAGGGAAAACAGAGGAAATAGCAAAACAACAACAACAAAAATAACAAAAACAAAAAAACACACACACCAAAACACAGATTGGATACAATAGTCTATAAGCACAGAAAAGAGAAAAAGAAAAGAAAAGAAAAAATGCTGTAACAAAATAGTATGACTTTAATATCCCTCTCTTGGCTTCTTGCCTTCAAGGCCACCTGAGAAATTTCAAGATGTCACTCTTGGTCCTTATGACGTAATTCAGGATTTGATTTTAGGCCTGTTTCCTTTTTAGTCCATCTCTTTCCCTCTCCACAACCCCCGTTCAGGCTTTTTTCCTAATGATTAACAGATTCTGGCCAGCTGTATTCGTTTTACACAGCCATTTGGTTTTAAGCAGAATATTCTCCTTCTTTGATTTTGCTAAGCAGATCTTTGTGCATGCATAGTAGAACCCTTGTCAGTGGGGTGATGTCCACTCGCTTAGGCAACCCTCTAGTCACCAGAATGGAGGTGCACAGACAGCGAGACTAGAGAACAGAGAAAAAAACAAAAAAAACAATATCCACACCTTTATCTCTGATGATGGGTCAGCCCTCTGTGGTGGGAGTGCTACTCTGATCCTTCACCCATTCAGTCACACCCAATATCTTATGCTTATTTTTTTTTTGCCTTAAAGTCTCTTTTATCAGAAATTAATATTGCCATACCTGTTCGTTTTTGATTGCCATTAGCATGGTATATTTTTCCATTCTTTTGCTTTCAATCTATGTTCGTCTTTGTGTAAGATATGTCTCTTTTAGATATGCTGAAGGATACTGTTTTCTTATCCATTCTGATGCTCTGTCTCTTGACTGGTACAGTCTATTGATATTTGGTGTAATTAATGATAGGTATGTATAGCACTGAGGATTAATGCACTAGACTGCAAAATTAGCTTTTATCACAAGGTTGACAGTTCAAGCTCACCAGTCACTCCTAGGATAATCCATAAAGGCTTGTTATATGTCAGAACTGATTTAATGGCACTGAAAAAAATGAATTTATTGCAGTGATTTTGTTTGTGGGTTTGTGTGTGGTATAGATGTTTTCTTTGTTACACATATTTTTCAGTGTTGATTCATTTTGTTTATGTCTTTTCTTGCCAATTTTTCATTTCTGTTGTTTTAATTTTACAAAATCTTCATGATTTTCTATTTTCTTGATTTGATGTGAAGACCTTTTAAATTTGTTTGAAGTTTCCCTGTAATTTATTAATTTCTTTCCCAGTTTAAAGGGTCTGTTTCATCTTGAAATTTACTTGACTTCCTCAACATTTTGAATTTTTGTAACAAGATTTTTCCCTCTTTTTGCTTTGCTTATGTCTTCATTATAAATTAATTTTCTCTGATTCCTAGTTTCAGACATGTAGGTTTGCATTACTTTGGACACTAATATCTGGCTTAAATTCTGTGTGGTATTGCCATGTATTTCAATCTCCAGTTGTTGTCTGCTGTTGTTGGTTCTAAGTCCAAAGGACTTCCTATACTATTTTTGTAACATTGGTCTGGCTTTACAAATTCCTTTAACTTCTGTATTTTCTGGAAATATTCTAATCTCACCATTGTACGTGAGGAACAATTTTGGTGAGTATATGATTCTAGGTTGGGAATACTTTTTATTTCAGAGTTTTCTATATGTCTCCCCATTGCCTTCTTGCTTGCAAGGTTTCTGCAGTAAAATCAGAGCTTAATCTTTTTTTTTTTTTATTTAATGTTTTATTGTGAATCATGTGATAGCTTACTTGGGAGAATAATAGCTTTACATTCATCCTATCGTATATCATTTCATTGCCGTGTTTACAATCCCCTCCATGCCCCAGTCGTCAGCACACAGTCCCTCTCCCTATCTGGGTCTAGAGTTCCCCACTGCACCATCTTTCCACATAACCATCTCTGCTTCCATCTCTGACTTCACTGCTTCTCTGGGTAGGGTCCTACACTCAGACAGCAAGAGTGAGCCCTAGATGGAGTTACTGTAGGGCTAAGTGTTGTCTGTTCTGGGCACCCAGTCCAGGAATAGTTTGTGCAGACCCTAAAGCATCTGTGACATCAGAGTATTTCCTTCTCAAAGGAGAGCTGAGGTGCCAGAGTTGGAGTTACTAGCACAACACACACTTTGATGCAACTTCTACAGCTGGGAGAGAAGGTGCTTCCCTGCAAGTGTACGTGGATCGGAGACTGGGCACACCTGCAGTCTCTAGGGTAATGTAGAGTATGAAAAATAAGATCAAACAAACAAACAAAAAATTCATGCCTTTTTGTCCACTATTAAGTGGTATGCATTTGAGTTACCTACTGCCCTCTCGCCTTCAAAGTTGTCCATTAAAGTTTACAATTACTACACTACTTCTGGCCTGGCCACCAGCACAGATCAACAGTTTCTTTTCTGTGTTTTTTTATTTGTATTTTTCTTCCACACATGCCTGTTCAACTGCTTTTCCTAGTGAGGGATAGTCTGGGGCTTGCCAGAGCCAGCTCTGCAGATCTAGAGCAGGTCCTGCCTGAAATGAATCAATGAGGATAATGTTCCACTCCTTTCATGGGACCTAACACCACAGTGCTCACATCCATGCAGCTCCAACCCCTTGAAGAACAGGAACTTCTCTGGAGTGTGCATGGTGGGGCCAGTTTCACCTCTAGCCATCAGGGGAGTGTGGGGAACAAGAAAACATAGCACCATTGTCTCTGTGAGCTACAGGTCTGTTTCTGCAGTGCTGATCAATTTTCTTGTCTCTAAAACTGCTCACTAAAGCTTAAGATGGCTGTGCCTCTAGTGGCTGGCTCGCTCATATTACCAATCTTTCCTATTTTTTGTATTAAATCCACTTCACTGTCTCTTCATCTGAAACTCAGAGTTCCAGGACAGCCTCTAATTCATTTGGTTATCCTTGTCTTTGATGTACAGTATCCATACAGCCTTTCTATCTTGTCTTCCATTTTATTGTCTCTATATTATATTTTTGATGTGTTGCTGAAATCTGTTGGCTAGGTTTTTTTGTTTTGTTTTGTTTTTTTTTTACAATTTTTGCATCTATGCTCATGAAGGATTTTCTCTTTGTTAGGTGCCATCAAGATTCCAACTCATAGTGATTCTTTGAAAAACAGAAAGAAATACTGCCTAGTTCTGCACTATCCTCTGAATATTTTTTATGTTTTAGCTCACTGCATTTGCCACTGCGCCTATCAATTTATTTTGTGTCTTCCTCTTTTTCACTGATCATCCACTTTACCGGGCATACTGGACTTTACCAAGCATAATCCAGTAACTTGTGCCTCCTGATAATGTATCTGAAGTATGAGAGATGAGGTCTGGCCATCCTGATTTCTCAGAAGCATTTTGAATGTATTTGCACCCAAACAGATGTTCTTCTGGCCGTATGTGGTACTTTCAAAATTTTTATCCAACACTATAATACAAATGTATTAATTCATCAATGGGTTTCTTTATTACTAGTCCAGTTTTCACATCCATGTGAGTCAATTGAAAATACAGTAGCTTGGGCCAGGCACACCTTGGACACCAAACTGATATCTTTGCTTTTGAAAACTTTAAATGAGTCTTGTGCAGATTTGCCTAATGAAATTTGCCATTAGATTTGATGACTGCTGTTTCCATGAGTGTTCATTTTATGGATCGAAGCAAAATTAAGTGTTAGAACAATAAATAACATCATAATAAATGGAGAAAATACTGAAGTTGTCAAAAAATTTTTTTTCCTTGGATCTATATACACTATGGAAGCAGCAGTCAAGAAATCAAATGTCATATTGTGATAGATAAATCTGTTGTAAAAGAAGACCTCTTTAAACTGTTAAAGAGCAATGCTGTTATTTTGATGAGGTGTTCCTGACCCAAGCCACTGAAATTTCAATTATCTCATATGCATGCTAAAACTGGACAGAGAATAAGGAAGAATAGAGAAGAATCAATGTGTTTGAATTATGATGTTGGCAAAGAATATTATGTATACCATGGACTTTCAGAAGAAGGAACATATATGCTTGGAAGAAGTACAGCCATACTGCTATTTGGGAGTGACAATGGCAATACTTAGTCTCTGGAACTATGACATGTTATAAGGCAGAACCAGTACATGGAGAAGGACATCATGTTTAGTTAAGTGGAAGTTTATGGAAAAACAAGAAGACCCTCAATGAGATGGTGTGACACAGTGGCAAGAACAATGGGATCAAATACAATAATTTTAAGTATGGTGCAGGACCAGGCAGTATTTCATTCTGTTGTGCATAGGGTCACTTGAGTCAGAACCAAGTCAAAGGCACCTAAGAACAACAAATACTGTTGATTATGTTTAAATCATTGTAATCCTACACCTGTTGCTACTGATTTGATTTCAACTCATAGCAACCCAATTGCTGTTGCTGTTGTTGTCAAGTGTTGTCCAGTCAGTTTCTGACTCATAGCCACCCTATACAAGGTTTCCAAGTAGTAGCTGGTGTGTTTGAATCTACTCCTGATGTGGCACTGTAGGACAAGCACAGGACTGTTAACAAAGACATTGGCAGTTCAAATTCATCAGCCACTCCTTGTAAACATGATTCAAAGTTGCTGTGAGTCAGAGCCTAATTGAGAGCATATAATGCCACCAACAACAACCTTGTGGTTAGAAATCTAGTACTTATCTTACAAGGCCACACCAGGACCCAGAAGGGAAAGAGAACTGCACCAAAGGTTTCCAGGTTTGTAATCATTATAGAGTCAACTGCAACATCTTTCTCACAAAGAGTGCATAGTGGTTTCCAACCATTGTCCTTGTCCTTTTTGTGAGCAACTGAGTACAGTGCACCACCACAGCTCCCAAATTTAAATCATTATCAAGAAATGAATACAAATCAAACATGTAATTAATTGTAGACTTTTTTTCTAATAACAATGACCTCATTTTATGCCTGACTTCTTGTTATCTATTTCTCACATTGAATTTGCTTCCTTCTTTTGAAAGCTTTGTGTAAATTTACTTTGCTACCTTTGTATTTTCACACCCACAATATATAATTGTTAGACACTGATGGCCTTAATTATCTTAACTTGACCCTGAAAATAAACATTTTTGATTAGTATTTACTTCATGACAATTATTTAAATATAGTACATCTACAAAGATTGAAACACTGGCAGCAATTAAAATCTTATCTACATAATCCATTATACATTTAATATCTTACATGTGCTTGTGCCCACACACATGTATTCAAAACCTCATAACACAAGGGGCTTCACAAAGCTCATGGAAAAATCTACTTCCATTTAATTCCATATTTTTCAAGAACTATCTGAAATTCCCATCATATAGAATCAGTATTCGGATTATTGGTCTCTTCAATTTAGGATAAATCAACCTTTTTTATTTCTTACAAATGTTATAATCAGTCACTTTCCCAATTTATGTTATTATTTTAATATCTTCTAGTAATACATGAAGTATATAAAATTTTGTTTGATGTTTTGTTTTGGATTTTATTCCTTAGAGTTCAGGTAGTTAGACTGTGCATGTTATGTTGTATATTTTTTCACATTGCCTTTAAGTGTCCATGCCTAATTGTGACCTGTGAAATGAGTCTCCTTGAAGAGAATAATTTGTCATCAAATTGTATACCATACTACATATATGATTTATAGCTATATATACAACAGTCTTTTTAGCATAGCTTGTTGATTAATAACCAACAATTAAAATTACATCGAGCATGAACCATTCTAGAGAATTCAGTTTTCATTAATATTAAGTAGCATCAATATGTCTTCTGATTTACAAAGCCCAGAACATATCCAAAATAGTGATGAACTTAAATGTGAATGAATTAATACATTAGAATTCATAATATTACATGAAGAAATGTATAAAAGAAATCATTTTAATAAGATCAATTTGATAAAAATTTGAAGCCTGAACATTTGAAGAGTGTTTAGTAGAGATAAATCCTTAACTTTTCTCTGTTGATTGAGCAATTGCATTCCTGATAAATGTCTTCTGATCTTTTGACAACTGTCCTCATATAAGGTTTAATTTCACTAATCACTCATTTCATCATTTGAATTGCTCCTTATAGCAATTTTTGCATCTTACAGCAAATTTTTCATGACCATTTATTTATATTTAATTGCTTCTTATGATCACTAATCAATATTTGATAAGGGATTTTGCAGCATTAATAAATAAATACACCAACATCCAAAGCGTTGGCTTAATAACAAATGGACTCCAGAACAGAAACCAGGCATTCAGTGTGTGTTCTTCTTACCAATGTTTTAAGTGCTATTGAGTTAGCCATCAACCTTGCAGTTAGCAGTTCAATGCTTATGATAAAGCACCACATAAGGACTCCCTTTCTACCATTAACCAATGAATTTTCAGATTTTTCAAAATGCCCTGCCTGCGTGCAAGAATTTTCATTACCAAAATTCCTACATGTAGTTTACAGAAAAGCCAGATATTAGAAAAAATGCTATCGTAATTCAATCCTAATAAGGTACTTAGGTATATTACTCTGAAATGTAAGTAGGCCTGTGTCCAATACTAGTCTTGAATTATGTGTCTGATACTGTTTGGTCCTACAGAATTATTCTGCATCTCTGGATTCTGAATTGAATAACAAGAGATGGATGCTTTTATTTGCCTTTGGTCTTGTATAATTGTGTTGCTCTATTTCTGCCATAACAAATTATTATAAATTCACCAGCTTAAATTTTTTTTTTTTTCTCTCATAGTGCTATAGATCAAAATTCTAGTACAAGGATCACTGGGCTAAGATCAAGTATTGGTAAGGCTGGTTTTCTTACAGGAGGCTCTCAGAATGAACCCAAATCCAAATTTATTCATATTGTTCTTAGAATCTAATTTCTTGTGTTTAAAGGGTTTAAATCCCTGTTATTTTCTGTTTTCTGTCTGTTAGTCAATGGATACCCTTAGTTTACTGGCATCTTTTGCTATTCTTGTACGTGGACATCTACATCTTAGGGATACTAAAAACACAGAGTTCATTTTACTCTTGGACTTCATCTGTCTTAATCTCTGTCACCTCTCTGTCAGTTTATCATACTGCAGTGGCTCAAAATTGCCATGGTACTGGAAGCTATGCTACTATTATTTTAAATACCACCAGGTTTACCCATGGTGGACAGATTTCAGTGGAATTTCCAGACCAAGATAGTATAGGAAGGAGAAAAAACAGGCCATTTATAGTGATTAGACATGGAAAATCTTATGGTAGCAGCAGATGATTTTCAGCTATAATTCCAGAAGACGAGTCTCTGAAGATGGAAGGCACTGCAAATATGACTGGGGAAGGAATGCCTCCTCAAAATTAGAGTTGATTTTAATGATGTGACTGGAGCAATGCTTTCAGACCTTCATTTGCTGACATGGCACAACTCAAAGCAGTTAGAAACAACTGCAAACATCCACTAACAATTGGAGGTGAAATGTAACAATATGAATCTATAAAATTTAGAAGTCATCAAAAATAATATGAGCACATAAAAATCAATATCTCATTAATGTATGTTGTTGTTGTTAACTGCTGTTGAGTTGGTTCCAACCAATAGTCACCCTGTATAGGGTTTCCAAGGAGCAGCTGGTGAGCTTGAACCACCGACTTTGCAGTTCAAATGATGTTGCAATCTGATGCACTAGCCCACAGTACCACACAAATTTTGCAGTCCAACGCATTAACTCACAGCACCACACCAGGACTCCTCATTAATTTATAAATGAGTTAAAATTTGTAATAAACTGTGAATTCTTATATGCAAGTTCAGGCTGAAAGTTGAAGAAAATCAAAACAAGAGCACAAAATCCAAAATGTGAATTGGAGTCCACCTGAAGTGAGAAATCTCATGCACTTGACACTAATGAGCAAAAACAGAAGAGTTGTGGGATGACATAAAATATTATACGTGAAGAAAGCAAAAAGTCATTAAATATACAGGAAAGAAAGAAAAAGCCAAAATGAATGTAAAAAGAGAATCTGATATTTACTCTTGAACATAGAAGCCAAACCAAATGAAACAAACAAACAAACAAAAACCCTAGGAAGTAAACTAGCTGACCAGAAGAAGTCAATGATCTGCTCCAGTAAATAAAGTGTTATAATGAAATGTGCAAAGACATGGAGATATAAAATAAAAAAGGGGGGAGGGATTTTTTTGTTTGATGAAAACCAAAGGTCGGCATTTCTCAAACTGAAAGAATTTAGGAGAATATTTAAGCCATGATTTGCAACAATGAAGGTTCTTGAAGAACCTGTACATAAAATAAGAAGGAGTCATTCAAACAGAACAAGGGGACATTGAATGGTTTAAAATAAGGAAAGGTGTGTGCCATGGTTGTATTCTTTTGCCATACTTATTCAGTCTGTATGCTGAGCAAATAATCCTAGAAGCAAGATTATATGAAGAAGAACATGGCATCAGCATTTGAAGAAGACTCATTAACAACTTGTGATATGCAGATGTTATAACTTTGCTTGTTAAAGTGAAGAGGACTTAAAATACTTACTGGTGAAGATCAAAGACCATAGCCTTCAGTATGGATTTCACCTCAATTTAAATAAAACAAACATTCTCAAAATTGAACCAATAATAACATCAATATAAATGGAGAAAAGATTGAAATTTTCAAAGAGTTCATTTTTCTCAGGTCAACCGTCAACACTCATGGAAGCAGTGGTCAAGAAATCACATGACATATTGCTTTTGGTAAATATGCTACAAGTATTCAAGGGCAAAGAAGTCAGTGTGAGGACTAAGGTTAGCCTGCCTCAAACCATGGTATTTTCAATAAGGAATACTGTAGAAGAATTGCTTCATTTAAGTATGGTGTTGGAGGAGAATATTATAAGTACCCTGGACAGTCAGAAGAAGAAGAAGAACAACAAAAATTTGTGTTAGAGTAAGTACAATCAGAATTCTCCTTAGAAGTCAGGATAGCCAAACTTCGTCTCTCAAACTTCAAACATGTTATCAGGATGTACCAATCCCTGGAAAAGTAGATCACATTTGGTAAAGTGGAGGATCTGTGAAACAGAGAAAGACCCCTAACAAGATGGATTGGTACAGTGGCAGCAGCAATGGCCTCAAGCCTAGTAACCACTTTGAGATTGGTGCAGAACTTGGCAGTGCTCCATTCTGTTGTACACAGGATCATTATGAGTCAGCACCTAACAACAACATTAATATAGGCAAAATTTGTAATGATGTAAGAAGCATCAAAAGAAGATGGAAGGAATACTATTAACCAAGTCTCTTTTCAGATTTTCTGAAAGTACCAGAAAGTCATTGTATCAAAAAGGAATTGATTGGTGCTCAACCTTTTCAAGAGGCTGCAGATGTCCAGGAACCAATTGTATTGAAAGAAGAAGTTGAAACTACATTAAACAAGTCAAAAACAAGCTGCAGAAATTGATGAAATACAAATTGAAATGTTTCTGTAAACTGATGCAGCACTGAAGTGCTAATTCACCTATGCCAGGAAATTTGGAAGACAGTGACCTAGTTAACTGATTTAAAGAGATCCATATATGTGCCAATTACAATGAAGGCTGAACCAAATGAATGTGGATATAATACTACAATATCATTAATATCATATGCACGTAAAATTTTTCTGAAGATTATTTTAAAATGGTTACAGCTTACTACATAACAATAGGGACCTGCCAGAAATTCAAGTTCGATTCAGAGAAGGACTTGGAAGAAGGGATATTACTTCTGATGTCAGATGAATCTTGGTTGAAAGCAGAGAATACCAGAAATATATTTACTGTGTTTTATTGAGCAAAGGTATTCAACTGTGTGGATCATAAAAAATATACATAACATTGTGAGCAATGAATATTAGGGAAAACCTGATTTTGTTCACAAGGTAACTATATATAGACAAAGAGACAGTTGTTCGAACATCACAAGTGATATGGAATGATTTTAAATGGTTTTCAAGAAGAGGTGTGCACCAGGGTCTTATCTTTTCATCATACTTATTCATTCTATATGCTTAGCAAATAATCCAAAAAAACTGGATTTATATGAAGAAGAACATGGCATCAGGATGAAAGAAAGACTAATCAACTACCTGTGATATTCAGATGATACAGTCTTGATTGTTGAAGAGAACAATTGGAATAATTGCTAATGAAGATCATAGATTACAGCGCATAATATGGATTGTACTTCAATATAAAGAAGACAAAAATCCTCACAACTTGACCAATAGATGTAGTTGTTAAGTGCCTTCAAGTTGATTCCAACTCATGGTGATCCCATGTATGGTTTCCAAAGAGTATCTGGTGGGTTTGAACTGCCAATCTTGCAGTTATCAGCCCATGCTTGTCCTACAGTGCCACACCAGAACAAATAAATAGCATCATGATAAATGGAGAAAGGATGAAAGTTGTCATTGCCTTAATTTTGCTTGGATCCACAATCAACAATCATGAAAGCAGCAGTCAAGAAATCAAATGATGTATTGCATTGAATAAATCTGTAAAAGTCCATTTAAAAGTATATATTGAAGAGCAAAGCCATTATTTTGAGAACTAAGGTGCCCCTGACCCAGGCCATAGTATTTTAATCACCTCAAATGCATGTGAAAGTAGGACAATGAGTAAAAGACATCAAAGAAGTGATGCATTTGAATTATGGTACAGGCAAAGAGTACTGAAATTACCACAAACTGTTAGAAGAACAAACAAGTCTGTCTTAGAAGAAGCACAGGCAGAATGCAAGGATGGCAATACTTTGTGCCTCATACTTTGGACATGTTCTCAAGAAGGATCAGTCTCTGGAGAATTACATCTTGCTTGGTAAAGTGGACCATAAAAAAAAAATAAGAAGACTCCCCCAACAAGATGAATTGATTCAGTAACAGCAACAAAGGGCTCAACCATATCAACAATTGTGAGGATGGCAGGAATGGGCAGTGTTTCTTTCAGTTGTATCTAGTGTCACTATGATTTGGAAGTGACTTTATGGCATCTAACAATATCTTGGTTTGGTGCTGAAGGATAAGCACTGGATTGATAACCACAAGGTCAGCAGTTCAAACTATCAGCTTCTCTTTGAAACTCTATATAGGGTCACTATGAGTCATAACCAACTTGAAGGCACACAATAATAACAACATCTCTCTGATGTCTCTCCTTTGCCACATTTATCTCAATCTAGCCAGATAAAATTCTCTGTTCTTAAAATTTCATCTAATTAAACAGGTACACCTAGATAACCCAAGATAATATTTCTATTTTCAGGTATATAACCTAAATGATATCTATGATGGTCCTGTTTATGTGTAATGTTAAACATTCAATGATAAGGATTAAAACTTGGACATCTCTTTGCTTTGGGGTATTGCTATTGTGCCTTCACCATTACATATTGTCTTTATATAGAATCCATTATATACTAAGTATTCTATGCTGATGATGTGTCAGGTACATTGATAGTCACTGAGAATAAAGATCAGGACAAAAAAAGGTAAATAATCTCTCTGTAGGAAGCATAAAATCTAGTGAAAGATCATGTTATAGAGGGCTTCTGGTTAGACATGATGCTGGAATAATTCCACTGGCATTTCAAATATAGCAGAATCACTAATGGTAGATAGGTTTCAATAGAGCTTTCAGACTAAGACAGACTAGAAAGAAAGGCCTGACAATTTAGTTTTCCAAATTCTCCAGTGAAACCTCTTAGATCACAGTAGAGCACTGTCTGGCTCCTTTGCTTTGGACATTCATCAAAAAGGATGATCACTGAAGGAGGACATCATATTTGGTGAAACAGATAGTGAAACTGAGAAAGACCCCTGAAGAGATGAACAGATAGTGAAACTGAGAAAGACCCCTGAAGAGATGGAATAGCAGATCCATGTGGAAGGAAAAACTGGACTCTATCCTGGTGTGGTATCATAGGGTAAGCACTGGATTGCAGACCACAAATTGTGGGTTCAAACCCACCAGTCCCTCCTCAGAAACCCTATACGGGATGGCTATAAGTCATAACTGACTTGATGGCTTTTAACAGCAATTGTAGCATAGCTGCATTTGTGAGACTGACCCAAAACTGGGTGGCACTACATTGTGGTACACATGGAATCACCATAAATCTAAATTAAATTGACAAAAGCTAATAACAATAACAATTAGACTTGTTCAGTAAATATGTGGAAGGGATCCATTATAAAACTGAATTTGTTGAAGTAGATGGCAAGGTATAGAATGCAGAGTAATGACAACCCATCATTCTATATTAAATCTTAAGAAGGGAAAAAAATATGTATACATAAAAGATACACAGCGATGTTTTCTAGAAAAAAAGGAAAACATAGATAAGTAGGAAGAGAATAATCAAGGATATTAATATTGTAGGAGACAATTTTGGAGAGCATTTTATAAGATAGGAATGAGTAACAAATTGAAAAATTAAAAACAAGAAAAGATGTGGTAAAATCGATACTCCCATATATTTACAATTGCACAGCTTCTTTCAAGGACTGCTAATATTTACTAAAATTTTATAATATTCATATCTTGTGAACTATAATTACATTTTGGGTATGTGTTTCAAAGACGTGCTCTTACATATCATGCAAGTTGATTCTTCCAGAGTTTTTTCCACAGTAAGTACTCAAAGAAAATGATTAATTTCTCATCACAAAGAAATTTCAAAGAAGGCACTATATGATAAAATAAAATATTCTTTGTTAATGGGTATGTTCTATATCTGCTGTCTGATAGTCAAAGCTATTGATCAGTTGAAATGTAGCTAGTGGGTCTGAATTACTGAGTTTTATTTTCTTTTAATTAATGTTTAAATGACTGCACGTGACTAATGTATTGCATACCATGGGTTGAATTATATTAAACTAGGCATGTAATCTGAATCAGATTAGATTAGGGAAATTTCAAATTGAAATATGAATGATGGATTATATTCCTTCTGGTACATAAAACCTAGTTAAGTTAGAAGATTTTGATAATAACATAGTCATAAAAATAATTGTATCGTAGTCCATTTGCGATACAGTAAAGAGAGGGAAAAAAAAAAAAAAAAACCTGAACAAGATATCATCAGGAGTCTATTTATGCTCATGCCTCTTACATCACAACCTCTCTGGGAAAAAGATCTTAAAACTTCTGTTCTTTCTTGCCCTCCTTAAAACACAAACACATTTTCTTTCCAATTAATGAAATAAATCCAAGAAAGAGGGAAAGAAAAGCTTTATAAAAAAAATACCTGTTGGTAACACACCTTCAAATGCACTGAAGGTTTTCTTTTTTAAATGATTTTATTAGTTGGAAAGAAAATTAGTTTGTGTTTTAAAAACAATTTTGTGGAGAAAGAAATTATGGTTAGGAGGTAAAGAGCTAAGATACACTCTATCCTCATTTGAATCCTGTGGACTGAGTGTGAGTTCATGTTGTCAGGAAGGTGTGAAAGCGTATACATTTTAAGATCTTTCCCAGAAATAGTGTGATAAATAGAACATGTACAGAAAAATACACTCCTGATTATATTTTGTTCAGGGTTTTGTTTTCTCTCCTGTATCTTGAATAGTCTTGGGTAAAATTATTCTTATACCTATGTAGTGATCAAAATAAGGCAAGTTTTATATATCAGAAGGAATATAATTCATCATCCATTCTTTAATTTGAAATATTCCTAATTTAATCTCATTCTTTGTTTACTGGTGCTGCTATATAGATGCATATGTGTGCTCTCTCTCTCTCTATTACTTCCTCAAATCAAATTTATAGAATTATAACTCATAGTGAAATGCATCATTTAAGAGTACAAGCCAATGAGTCCCAATAAATGCATATACTTGTTCATTCATTGTCAGAATTTAAGTATATTGTTGTTAGGAAGTCTTGAGTTGGTTTGGACTCATAGTGACCCTTTGCACAACAGAATGAAACACTGCTGATCCCATACCATCTTGATAATTATTGTTATGCTTGAGATCATTAATGAAGCTACTGTGTTAATCCATTTCCTTGAGGATCTTCTTCTTTATGACTTTCCTAAACATGATGTCCTTTTCCAGGAGTTGGTTCCTCAAAAGTACATGAGATAAGACATCACACAAGATTGTGGATGAGACAGACACGCTACATAGACCCTCTACAACAAATACACAGAAAAGGTAATGAAACAAATATAGATGAGAGTTCTGCAACCCTGGGCTTCAGATGAAAGGATACAGAAATATATCAAATGCTTACTAGAAGAAACTGAGCAGATGAGGCAAAAAAAATCAAAAGGAAACAGACAGGTGAACTGCATCGGCAGGCCAGAAGTGGCACAGTCATCTTGATCTTTTTTGAACACCTTTGAAAGCAGGTGGTGACTTGGTGGCTCAGATGTATATGGGTGAAAGATGATAAGAAAAGTGTGATTTTTTTCATGTCCCCCACATTCCTCTAGTGACCAGAGGCATGACCACTCCCCACCATTGTCCACCCCTAGTGAGGTTCTTGCTTAGCCTTGAAGTTGTTAACCACATCATTGCAAGTTGGGTATTATCTGCACCAACCCCAGTGGATTCAAGTAAACCCTGATCCAGGCCTGCAGAGCCAATCCTAGCCAGGTCTAGACTAACCTTCACAAGAAGAAGATGAACAGATACAGCTAAAAAGAAAGAAAGAAAGAAATAAGAGAGAGGTGAAATGGCAAGAGGTGGCACTGCCATCTCCAACTTTTTGAGTGTCTTCGGAAGTAGATATCTGCTTTGCATTAGAGAGACACACTGTTAACTGGTGACAAGAAAGTTGTGAATTTTTCTTGTTTACTACATTCTCTTAGTGACCACAGATGAGGCCAATCCATACCCTCTTCAATCCCAAGCAAAGCTCATGCTCTCTGGACAGTCAGAGACACAAGGTCGTAAGGCATGGTCTTGTGAGCCACATCATTGTGAGTTAGGTGTTATCTGCACCAACTCTGGTCCCTAGATTCAGGAGAACCATGTTCCAGACCTGCAAAGTTAGTTCTAGACAGTCCCAAACTAGATGGACTCTCATGGCCAGGTACCCCTTGTTGCCCTCTAGACTGGAATGACCCTGATCACAGCTGCATTGGTATCTGCAGAAACTACTTTCAGATTCAATGCCCAGGGCTGAAAATATTTAGGTGTTCTAGGATAATCACTGTATTGCAAGGTTAGTTTAAACCATAAAGTCAGTGGTTTAACCTCAAGTGCTATTCCTCTGAAACCTTATGCAGGGTTACTATGATTCGACACTGACTTGATGGCACTGAACAACAACAACAAACAAACTACACATAAGGTTGGGAGCACTACATTCTCATCCCTTGCCCACCTAAAGTATGAGTTTCATGACTGACAGGAGGCCACCAAAATGTTTTCCTCCCTGGTTTTGCCCTTTCCTTGTTTTTGTTTGTTAATGCATACTTCTTCTTTCTCTTCCCTTGGTTTTCATCCTTTCTATCTTCATTTTTGTTTTTGTTTTTCATGTTTATTTTCTATTTCATTTTCCTACTGATTCTTCTTTTTTTATCTCATTGTTGTCTTTACCACTTTCTAGACTCTCTTTTCTTCATCACTCTCCCAGATTGTGTTTAGTGTTTTTTTTCTCTTTAAATTTTCACTTGTGTTTTTCTCTTCCATATTTTTTTCTTTACCACTTTTCTCTTTTCTAGGTATTATATTCTTTATTGTAGCTGCTGCCTGTTTTTTGTTTTTTTTAATTCATTTTTCTTCTGTATTATTTTCTTTCTTTCACAGTTGTTTGAATATCGGTTTATAGTTGTCTTGTTTTTAATATTGTGTGTGTGTTTACTACATGGGTGTGTTTTCTCTTCTTGCCTCACCAAATGCAGGGCAGCAACCATACCTTTTAATGCCCAACCCACTGGGCAAGAGCCAATATTTGTTACTATGCACCTAATCATAAAAAATAGCCAACACCAGCCAAATCCATACTAAACTGAGCTGCACAGACAGCTAATATGGAATTTTGTACAGGCTTCCATTCTCTAATCACACTTGTCTGCATACAGTTGATAAGTACCTAAAAACAAATTAACATGTATCATCAATTAAATACAAATAAAATGGCACTACTATGCTGTGGAAGAAATAAATAAATTTGATTCACATGAAGAAACAAGACAGTGTGAATCTAACTAGTAACCAAGATGCAGAGCCAGAAAATATTTTATGAAGAATAAAAGACAGGGTAAGTATTGGAAAAAGAATTCAAAAGAATGATATTTAAGTACTTCTAACAGGGTGAAAGGTCAGTGAAATCAAGGAAGAATTCAAGAAAACATAGAAAAAATATACAAAGTAGATGAAAGCTTGAATATAAAAACTGTAAATAGAAATACAGAATATTGATAGTAAGATTTCAGAAATGTATAATGCATTGAAATGGCAGAGGAGTGTATCTGAATGAATGGAAGCCTGAGTTAGTGAACTTGAAGATAAATCTCTCAATACAAGTATGCTGGAATAACAATCAGAAAAAAAAAAAAATGGGAGAAATCAGAAAAAATCATAATATTTATGTGGGGCATTATGAAAACAAATAACATGGATGACCAGAATTCTAGAACAGGAAGAAACCAAAAAAGAAAAAGAAAAAGCACAGAAAAATTTCTAAAGAGTTGGAAGAAAAATTCCTAACATCATGAAAAGTGAGAAGATAAGCATTTAAGAAGCTGAATAAACATCAAAAAGGACAGACTACCCCCTAAAAAAATCACCAAGACATACCATAATCAAACTTTCAAAAATCAAAGACATGGAAGAATCTTGAGAGCCACCTGGGTAAAAGGAAAACTTACCTACAAAGCCCGGCCAATAAGACAAGACTCTGTTTTCTCAGCAGAGACCATGCAGGCAAGAAAGTAATGGGAAGACATATACAAAATTCTGAAAAAAACATTTGCCATCCAAGAATCATATATCTCCCATGTTGTTATTGTTAAGTGCCATTTAATCAGTTCCCACCCAAAGTGACCCTATATAGAGTTTGTGAGGAGCAGATGGTGAGCCTGAACTGCTGATCTTGCAGTTCAAACAGCTTTGCAGTCTGGCACATTAACTCACAAAATAACTGTCCCTAAATTTTATGGTAAAATTAGAACATTTTGCAGATAAACAGAAATTAAAAGAATTTGTAATATCTAGACCAACTTTACCAAATAATGCCAATGGAAGTTCTTTGGCCTGAGAATCAATAGCAACAGACAACATCCTGGGATTGACATACATGGCAACATGAACTAGATCATGATCCAGATAGTGACATATCCTAAGTAAAACTAACAGAAATATCAGTCAATAATGAAGAAGATCACTACAAAGCAAAGAAAAAAGAGGGAAGAATGAAATTACAGAAAATCTAAATGATGAGTGAATCACATATATTTAAGATAAAACAGAATGTTTGAAACTGGAGATGAACTTAATAAATTACATGGTAACCTCAAAGAAAATGAATACACTGCTGTATTAGAACAACAAAAGAGGAATACCATAGATATTTAGCAAATATTTAAAAGAAATAGCAATGAAAAAAGATGATAAGAAAACACACAAATTAAATTAACTCAACACAGAAAATTATGTGGAACAAAGAAGCCCAGCAGACCTCCAAAAATCACACAACAAATTGAAAGAAATCAATCCATACTTATCAATAATTTTACTATATGTCAATAGATTAAATGTTTTAGTCAAGAGACATAAAGTAGCTGAATGGATTAGGAAACTGGATCTTTCAATATGCTTTATACAAAAGATGCACCTTATATACAAAGGCAAAAATAGACTAAAAACCAAACATTGGTAAAATATTATCAAGCTAAGAAATATAAAAATAAATTAATAAAAGTGCCAGGACTGGCAATACTAATTTATGATAAAAATAGACTTTAAGGCAAAAACTAGCATAAGAGCAAGCAAGGGCATTATATCATGACTAAAGGAGCTCTGTTAGCGTAGTGGTTACGAATCGGGCTGTGAACCTTAAGGTCAGCAGTTCGAAACTACCAGCTGCTCCCTGGGAAAAAGATGAAGCGTTCTGCTCCTGTAAAGATTTACAGCCTCGGAAACCCTGTACAGGGTCGCTATGAGTCGGAACCGACTCCATGGCACATAACAACAACAACAAAGGGTCAATAGAACAAGAAGCCTTAACTATAATAAATGTCTATGCTTCCAATGAAATGCCTCAAAATACATAAATCAAATTTATAGAATTGAAGAAACAGACAACTCTACAATAATAGTATTGTTGCCATTGAGTTGGTTCTAACTCATAGTGACCTTACACATAACAGAATGAAACATTGCTTGGCTGTGCGTGAATTTCACAATTTTTGTTACACTTTACTCTATTGCTGCTGCCATTGTGCCAATCCATCTTATTGGGGTTCTTCCTCTCTTTTGTTGACCCACCACTTTGCTAAGCATGATATTGTTCTCCAGGGATTGGTACATCCTGATAATATGTCCAAAGTATGAGACACAAGTCTCGTCATCCTGACTTTTAAGAATCATTCTGGCTGTACTTCAACACAGATTTTTTGTTCTTCTAACAGTTCATGGTATTTTAATATTGTTCTCCAACACCATAACTCCAGTGCATTATTTCTTCTTCAGCCTTCCTTATTCATTCTTCACATGCTTATGAGGTAATTGAAAGTACTATGATTAGTGTCATACACTTCTTAGTCTTCAAACTGACATCTTTGCACTGGAATACTTTAAAGAGATCCTGTGCATCAAATTTTCTGAACGCAATGCATTATTTTATTTCTTGACTCAGTTCATAAGTGTTGATGGTGGATCCAAGCAAAATGATGTATTTAAGAGCTTCAATCTTTTCTCCATTTTTATATTTTTTGTTGTAATTCTTTTATTTTACAAATAGATTTTTTTTAAAAAAAGTATCCTAAGCATTATAGTATTCTTGGTTATGTTAGTTTTATACACTTAAGTGATAACTTATTCATGTATTTAAACTTATTATTAAAACAAGAAAAAAATTGTTAAGAAGAAACATTATTATTTCATTTTAAGGAGTTACTACAAATCATAAATGTGCTCAAGGTTTCTTTTTATGATTTTCTAAAATAAAATCATGCTTTGATACTAGTGAAAATAAATATAAATACTCAACATCTATTCAGTAACCCAACCAAAGAAAAATATATTACAGAGATCTGGTAAATTTTTAATTGTTACACAAAAAGACTAGGGAGATATTAAAGAGAATAAAGGTATTTGGGGATTTCTTAACATCCAGATAAGCAAACACAAAATGCAAGCCATCCAGCCAAATAATAATTGTAACAAAGCTGACATTCCTATGAACTAGGGACTGTATACAAACATTTTACATACATCAATTCACAGAAACAAATTTTATCTGCACTGACCAATGAGGT
>NW_006408602.1:807531-808208 GCF_000296735.1 Chrysochloris asiatica | reverse complement strand
CTTCAATGGTGTGACTCAAAATTGTTATTATTATTGATCCCATCATAGTTTACAAGTGTTCTCTATTTGTTTTTGAAAGGGGTTTCCAGGTTTTTCTTCTTGTTGGGAGGTAGCCTGCTCTGTTTTAGATTAGTATCCTTTGTTTTCCCTCCCACTTCAGAAGAAAGATGCTTTAGTTGTTTTTTTGTTTTGTTTTGTTTTTACTGTATTTCTAACCTCTTTCTCTGACAACTCGTTTTCCTCATAAACTTTTCTTTTTGGATTTCTTTTTGATTGTTGCGATTTTTTCTTAGAGACATTTATTTGGTCAGGCACCCTGCAATGATTCCTCCTCAATCCTCAGGTTAGCAGCGCTCAGAGCAATTCTGGCTCAAAAGACCAAAAGTCTTTCTCCATTTATCTTGATGTTATTTACTAGTGAATGGTGAGGAGTTTTGCTTTCTTTACACAGGTGTAACCCATAAACTTGGAAGACAACTATCTGACCAACTGATTGGAAGAGATCCATATTTGTGCCCATTCCAAAGAGAGGTTACCCAATGGAATGCAGTAATCAATGCACAATATCTTTGATATTCCATGCGAGTAAAGTTTTACTTTGAGGACTAAGGTGCGCCTGACCCAGGCCATGGTGTTTTCAATAGCCTCATATGATGCGAAAGTTGAACAGTGAATAA
>NW_006408602.1:793046-794117 GCF_000296735.1 Chrysochloris asiatica | reverse complement strand
TTTGCTCTTCTATCTTAGTAGTGTTGAGAGATTTATCTTCTAGCTCACTAGTTCTGGTTTCTATCTCTTTAATTCTACTTCTTTGCCCTTTCAGTGTATTGTCCATTTCTGATATTCTATTATTAATCATTTAGATGTCTTTCTGTAGGTTTTGAGTTGTTTCCAATGATGTATCTATCTTATTTGATTATTCTTGTAGTGCTTTCCTGACTTCTTCCTTATTTTTCTCAAATCCATTGTAATAGTGTTTTGAAATATTTTATAATCATTTTTCTGAATTCCTTCTATGGCATTTCCAAAGCTTGCCCATCTTCCAGTATAGAGTGTAGGTCTACTTCCAGCTCATTTGCCTCAGTCACTTTATCTCATTTCTGGATATGTGCTGATATGGTCATCTGCTTCTGTTTTTTGGGCATATTCAGGAGTTATCTGTGGTCTTAATACTTAGATGGGTGTGTATTTTGGTATTTTTTATGCTTTCTAATTGCCTCCAGGGAGATGTGATCAGGAGATGGGTTTCCCTTTACACTCTTCTTCCTGAGAAGTTTCAAGATACCACTGTTTTTTGTTGTGATGTAACTCAGGATTTAATTTTCAATCTATTTCCTTTTTAGTCTGCCTGTCCCACTCCACAATCCCCGTTCAGGCCTTTTTTCTAATTATAAACAGTTCATGGTTGGCTGTGGATGTTTGGTTTTAAGTGGAAACTGTCCCTTTATATTTTGAGGAGATCTGTGCATATGTGTAATAGAACCCTCCGGGCGTGGGGGTAGGGTGTCCACTCACTCAGGCACTCCCTCTAATCACCAGAATGGAAGTGCATAGACAGCGAGAGACCAATGAACAGATAGCAAAACAAAAAAAGAATATCCACACCTTTATCTACATGATTCTGTCAGGTGTCCATGGCTGCTCTGATCCTTCCCCTGCTTGTCCTTACCCAAGATGGCAGCTCCTGGAGCAGCTGAGCATCTTGAATTAGAAAGCAATGGATTTCTTGCTTGTGGCTCAAATTCCCCTAGCTGTGACCTTCCAACCTTCTAAATATTCCTTTATATGTGGTTCAGAGTT
>NW_006408602.1:773043-792551 GCF_000296735.1 Chrysochloris asiatica | reverse complement strand
TCAGGAGGGACCAGTCACTGGAGAAGGATATCATGATTGGTAAGGTGGAAGGTCAGAGAAAGAGAGTAAAACCCCCAGCGAGATGGACTGGCAAAGTGGCAGCATCAATGGACTCAAGCATAGCAATGATTGTGAGCTTGGCCCAGGACTACACAATTTCGTTCTGCTGTACATAGGGCTTCTATGAGTTGGTACTAACTCAATGGCACCAAACAACAACAACAACATTGTAAAAAACAAATCTTCCAATAAGTAGACTTCCATTTTTCTTAAAAAAATTGTTTTTGTCTATAAACTGTGAATATATAGAAAAGCATTGCATTTTTAATTTAGTTGAATTAACTTTTTTCTCCTTTTAGCATACTTACATTATTTATTTATTTTATTCCACATCATTATTTATTTACTTATATATATTTTAAGAATAATAGTATTCTTCCCAAAGTCAAAATTATATACTCTATACATAGAGAAATATCTTCCCCCCACCAATATCTTCCATTCTGTTCATATTGCTTGTTAAATAATCAGTTTCTTTAGTTTCTGCATTATCTTTCATGGATTTTTTTTTTTTTTTCATTTTATTTTTGTATGTGTGTGTGTTAATAAGCAGACTAAAGTATATTTTCTATATTTCCTTTTTTCTCCCACAAAAGTAATGTTGCTTGAAATCTATTTTGTGTGTGTGTGTGTGTGTGTGTGTGTGTGTGAAAAGATATCTTGTGATATATTTTTCAGGGAAATTTTAGTTCTTAGCAATTTTTTACAATAAAAAAATAATTTCACACTATTCTGTAATGACAGTGTACTATCTCCTATATATGAGTTCTTTGAGTGTTTCTGATATTTTTCAAATAAAATAATTGCTATAAGGGAAATGCTTATCTTGTTTTATATTGCATCATTTTGAATTGCCTTTGGTTGGGCTCTGTTCTCTCCAGGAGCTTTGTTAGTGCAGTGGTTATGAATCAGGCTTCTAACTTCAAGGTCAGCAATTCGAAACTACCAGCTGTTCCATTGAAGAAAGATGAGGTTTCCTGCTCCTGTTAAGATTTATAGCCTAGGAAGCCATGTACAGGGTTGTTATGAGTCAGAACTGACTCCACAGCACATAACCACCACCACCATATTCTCTCAGCTCTGAAAACAGTTTGTTGTCAAGCTTTATAATCTTTACCGATCTAGTAGATTGTAGATGTTATTACCATGTAGTTTTAACTTTAAATTCTCTAATTCTTCATAAGCTTAACATTTAAAAGCAATTAAGTGACACTTTAATACATTTTTTATGCACTGTCTATTATAGGCTATTGCCATATTTTATCCATTTTTGGTAATTTCTTTACCTCAATTTTTAAGGATTTTATGTATTAGAGAAGTTTTATTTCATCTGCTATTTATGTGACAGGTATATTCAATAATTTGCCTGTTGTTTTTCAAATCAATTTATGGTATTTTTTATTATTTCTTTTTTATGTAGTAAAAAATTTTAAATTATTTAACTATAATATTATCTATTGCTTCTGGGTTATGCCATAGCTAGCAAATTTTTCTCTACACTTATTGAAAATTTTACCCATGTTTTCTTATACTTAAAAGTTTTTGTTTGCTTTGCTGTATCTTAGATGCCCTTTGTTCTTATGAATTGCATGCTATGATTTTTTTCCCCCAACTGCTTTTGCAATATTCTCAACACCATTTCATTAAAAATACATTTATGTTCCAGTAATTTCAAGTGCTGCCTTGATAATCTGACAAATTTCTCTTGATATTGAGACTTATTTCTGGATTTACTTGTCTATTACTTGGCCATACTTGTACCAGTAACACAATATTTAGGTCAGAGTGGCTTTAGAGTGTTTTAATAGCTAATAAGTTAATGTCCAATAAATGTTCACATGATGTTTTGAGTTATCCTGTAATTGATAAGGGCCGTTCAGTTGGTTCTAACTTATAGTGACCCTATATAGGGTTTCTGAGGAGAAGCTGGTGAGTTTGAAGCTCCCACCTAGTGGTTAGCAGCCAGTGTTTATCCTATAGTGCTATCACGTTGTTAAGTGCTGTCGAGTCGGTTCTGACCCATAGAAACCCTGTAAAGGGTTTCTGAGGAGCAGCTGGTGAGCTAGAATCAACCCCACAGTGCCACACCAGGACTCTGTAGTTATTCTTAAAAAGTTAAATCAGGTTGTCTAGTTTCTATTTGTTAGCATTGGTTTTGGAATTGTTTCACATTAATGTAATTACTTAGGAAGAACAGTCCTATTAGATAATAAGAATATTTCTTTCCATTTGCTCAAGTCTAATTTTCTTTCAGAAGTGCTTTAAATATTTCTATATATACGATTTGCATGCTTCTCTTTAATGCGTAGTTTTCTCTAATATTATGATACCTAACAGGTTGTAGTTTATGTAAAATAAGGGTCTTGATTTCTGTATTTTTATCATACATTGAAAATTTAGTGAATCATTTTATTTTTTAGTCAAAATGTTGTTCATTAGATTGACATTTACAAGTATACTATGCCTTGGGAGATGTCCTAGCGATTTGTTTTCAAAAGATCATAGCCTTAAAAACCCAATGTAGCAGTTGTACTCTGAAGCAACAGAGTTGCCTTGGGGCTGAATAAACTTGATGGCAGCTGGTAGTTTCAAACTGCTGTCTGTGAGGTTAGCAGCCTGATTCGTAAATGCTATGCTACTAGAGTTCCTTAAAAAAAAAAAATCTCATCTTTCTCTATCATGGAGGTGCTAGGAGATTCGAACATCTGACCTTGTGGTTAGCAGCCTAATTCGTAAACCACTATGTAGTGTGATGTTGTTGTTGTTAGATGCCATCGAGTCAGTACCGACTCAGTGAGCATATGCACAACAGAACAAAACGCTACCCGGTCCTGGGCCGACCTCACAATTGTTGCCACACTTGACCCCATTGATGCTGCCACTTTGCCAGTCCATCTCCCTGGGGATTTCCCTCTTTCTCTCTGACCCTCTATAGGTATTGTAAATTCTGTAGCCCACCTAGTCATATGACCACAATCAAAGTAACAAGTCAATGAATTTATTGCAATTTCTTTTCTTTTCTTTTCTTTTTAATCTATATCTGCCCTGGCTAAGGATCCATTTTCTAAAATCACCATTTCTACACATATACAAATTGATGATTTTCCATCCAGATGTTTCTCTGTTGTTAAGTGCTTTTGAATCAGTTCCTACTCATAACACCCCTGTATAGAGTTTCCCAGAGTTCTGGTTTGGCGCTGCAGGCTAAAGGACTGGACCACAAGGTAGGTTTGAATCATAGAGTCCGAGGTTCACAATCATCTGTCATTCCTCGGAAACCCAATACAAGGATGCTATGTGACAGAATCGATTCAGCAGCACTTAAAAACAGCAGCTGGCGAGTTTTTATCCGCTGATGTTGTGGTTCAAAACGACCTTGTGGTGCACTGCTTTATCCCACAGCGCCACACCATGACTCCTAGATGTTTCTCTTAACACTGACTAAATCCTCTGAATCATCATTTAAGTTTCTCAGTGGCTTTGTTGCTGTTGTTAAGTGAAACAATAAGTTGATTCCAACTTATTATAGCGACTCTATATTGGGTTTCCAAGGAGCGATTGCTACATATTAACTGCTGACCTTGGTGTTAGCAGTCCAGTGCTTATACTACAGAATCTCACATAGGTTTTCCCCTACAGCACTACCAAATTACGTGTGGTTAGTGTTCAGATTGACAAATTCTTTTATACTCAAAATGGAATTTCTTTTGCAGTTCTCTTCCCTCACCTCAGAAGTTTTTGTTTGTTTTTTTATCTTATTTGGTTGGTTGTTGATTTATGTGTGATTAATTTATAAGTAATCTGATTGCAGTTTTCTTATTCTAGATATTCTGAATGCCATGGTTTTGTGTGGCTATTTGGGTTATTCTGAAAGATGTATATGTTTTTAGTTACAAAATTTGGTACCTTACTTTCATGACCAAAAGCATTTCCAAAAAATTTTTGCATGAATAATTGTGATAATTAAGATTTTAAAACGTGTCAACTTGAATGGGCCAGGATTCTCAGTGGTTTAACATTTAAGATGTAGTAATCCCCCATGCTTGAATTATATATAATCCCTTCAATGAAACTGTCTGCCATGTGCAGCCAATCAACAGAAAGGAAATTCCTTAGTGGGTGTGGCCTATTTTCAATATAATGGGCACTTGGGCTAAACTTTCTTGCTTTCTGCTGGGCCTGGATGCTGCATCTAGCCCCTTATCTGACCTCTGGCTCTTTGGTCAGGAGCCAGTAATGCGCCTTATTGCCTGCTAATCCAGGGATTCTGGGAGTCATCAGCAGACTGACATTTCACCTGCTGGCCTTGGAGTCACATGTTTCTACAGTCAGAATCCTGTCAATCTTGAGTTCATCACCTCTTGCTCATATGTGAGTTAGGAGAAGCCTCCAATATGAAATCTGATGCTCAAACTTGGAATTTACTAGCCTTGCCAACTGTGTGAATCATTTCCCTGTTATAAACTTGTGTGTTTAGGTATGTGTGTACACTTCACTGGCTTAATTTCACTAAACAGCATAGCTTAAGACAGAAATATGCTGCATTAAAGAAGATTTAAAGCACACGAAATAACTATATTTTTAATTACTTAGAATATTGTCAAGTAATAAAAGTATAATAAAATGGAGTAAAATAAGGCTTGTAAAATGTACTGTGGAGATATCATCTCACCATGTAAATTTCCTGTTTGTCTGTATACTTCATTGGGATAAAAGTCTCTAAATGGCCTACATGACAATGATGCTGTTGGTAAGTGCTGTCAACTTGGTTCTGACTCATAGCAAACCTATATAAGGTTTCCAAGGAGAAGCTGATGAATTTAAACTTGCCAACCTTGTGGTTCAAATGGACCTGGGGCAGAGTGCTTATCCTGAGGCACCAAGACAGGACAATAGTAGCAATAAAAGAGAACTATTTTCATTTTGTTCAGCTCAGATATTATGCTTTCATTAACACTGAATTGTTACTGAGTAACCTAAAACCGAGCCTGAAAACATAGGTTCTGTGAACAATTACAATACTCTAAAAGGGTGAACTTTTTTCTAAGATATTGAAACAAAGGTCAGAAAATCAAATCATTAAAACATTAGCTTGAGATTTACCTTACTAAAAAAGTTGCAAGGCATACAAGTAAAGTTGCTTCTAGGATTTGTACTAAACTGGTATGCATAGAGGAAACTTGTCATATGAAATAAGTTTCCCTCTCCACATATTTCTTTTATTCTTAAGATGACTGCTGCATAGAATAAATTTATAAGACTGATTCTTTGAATATTGTTAGTTTAATCATTTTTGTTTCTCATTTTAACCATTCTTCAGCCACATCTTTCCACTTATTCATATATGGTACCCAAATGCTGAGATCAATGGCAACTGTATTCATGAACTCCATCTATGTGGTTGCTGTTAAGTGCCGTGGAGCTGATTTCTGACTTATACTGGCCCTGTATAGGGTTTCTAAGGTATACCTGGTGTGTTTGAACTGTCTACCTTGTGGTTACCAGTCCAGTGCTGATCCTACAGCACCACAAAAGGATTCCTATGTATAAATTTATAAATAACTACTTAACCTTTAAAGATCTGGATAATTACTCACCAAGTCAAAGACATATATGTCACCAGTTTAATGTACACACTGATTTTCTCCTGTTTTTTATCACTTACAACCATTAAGAATTGAAAGGATAATTTATCTTGAAGGTTGAAGCATGTGTCTTTTAACTAAGTGTTATCTTGGGACAAAAAAAAGAACCATAAACAGATGGATTACTTCTCTCTGCACTAAATCTAAAGGTATTGAACTGCATGATATGTTCTGTTTTACTTTTGTCCCTAGCTCAAGGTCAGAAGTGGAAAAGAGTAACTCCGTTCTGAAAGCCTCATACTCTAGGAAGGTTAACTTTCATTATGACTATGCTATCTTTATATTACAGGCAATATCTGGATTACAAACAGGTTTTGTTGTTAAATATATTTATTTCAAATTTTTACTTAAATAAAAACAATTAGGTACAGTTCTAAAATAACATCAAATGTTTTTGGCCTAAGTCATAGTGGGCAGTGTACCTTTCTATGCATTAAAAAAAAAAAAAAGAAAGAAAGAAAGAAATAGGTTAAGGTAGTTTAAAATGCCTTTAAAATACTAATGCAACATCAATAATAATACTGTTTTGATGCATATCACAAAGAAGCACCCATTTGTTACTAGGAACTATTGAAATATCTGAAATTTAAATGACAACTTTATGATAGTTGATTCATAACTATAGGTTGTATATTACCTGTGGACTGCTTTTAATTATTCTTTTTCTGCTATTATGCAAAATATTATTAAGTTTTTTGCTTTTCCCAAGTTTTATGTGATTTTAAGAATTATTCTATTAAAATAATATGCAATAAAGTGGGGAAAAGTCATATTTGTAGGAGTGAAAAGAAATAACATTTATTAAGAACATATCAATATTAAGTATTATATGTTTTAAATAAGCCAGCACATTTAATACTGACATTACCCCCATAATTTATATAATTTATATCAGTTTTACGGATGTGAAAATGAAGGTAATATGTACTATATAACTTATATAAACGGTCACTGTGCGTAAGAACAAATTTGATGGCCTAGTCAAAGAATATTTGTGATACAAGCATATGTTTTCTTTAATTTTATACTCAGAAGGATATTGTGGTATCTATGCTGCTGTTGTTAAATGTTGTCAAGTTGGTTCCGACTCATAGTGATCCTGTATATGGTTTCTGAGGAGCAGCTGGCAAATTTGAACCACTGCCCTTATGATTCAAACTCATCTTGTGGTCCAGTGCATTATCCCACAGTGCCACATCAAAACTCCAAGGGATCTATGGTGGTAGTGATGGTTATGTGCTGTGGAGTCGGTTCCAACTCATTGTGACCATGTATATGGAGTCCTGGTGTGGCGCTGTGGGTTAATGTGCCTGACTGTAAAGCCATTTAAACTGCAAGATCAATGGTTCAAGCTCACCAGCTGCTCCTTGGAAACCCTATACAGGGTCGCTAGGTCAGAACCAACTTGAAGGCACTTCTTAACAACAACATAGGGTTTCCAAGGCTGTAAATCTTTATGGGAGAAGAAGTGTCATCTTTTTCCCATGGAATCACTGGCAGTTATGAACTGCTGACCATGAGATTAGCAGCCTGACTAGTAACCACTACACTACCAGAGCTCCTTAAGGAATCTATGTTGTTGTTGTTGTTAGGTGCCATCAAGATGGTACCGACTCATAGTGTCCTTATGCACAGCAGAATGAAACACTCCCTGCTCCTGGGCCAACCTCACTACTGTTGCCACGCTTGAGTCCATCCATGCTGCCACTTGGCCAATCCATCTCATTGAGGGTCTTCCTCTTTTTCTCTGACCCTCCACCTTACCAAACATGATATCATTCTCCAGTGACTGGTCCAAAGTATGAGAGAAGAAGTTTGGCCATCTTGGCCTCCAAGGAGCACTCTTGCTGCACTTCTTCCAGAACAGATCTATTGGTTCTTTTGGCAGCCCATGGCAATTTCAACATTCTCCTCCAACACCATAACTCAAATGTGTCAATTCTTCTATGATCTTCCTTATTCACTGTCCAGCTATTGCATGCGTATGAGGTTATTGAAAATATCATGGCTTGGGTCAGGCGCACCTTAGTTCTCATGCTGACATCTTTGATCTTCAACACTTTAAAAAGGTCTTGTGCAGCAGATTTGCCTAATGCAATATGTTGTTTGATTTCTTGACTGCTGCTTCCATGAGTGTTGATAGTTGATCCAAGAAGAATCTGTAGGAAACCCTAAATCAAAATTGTGTATTATCTCTGGAAATGTAATTATAATGCGATATTAACAACAGTGAGTATAATATTAGCAAAAAGATAGGAACATAAATAAATGGGACACAGTAGAAAATTCAGAAATTGATACATACATATTTGACCAATTTATATTTGACTGAGGTAAAGATATTTCAAAGAAAAAGGAATAAAGTTTTCAACAATTGATACTGGAACAATTGGACATCTATAGCTAACTAAACTCACCCTAAATCTGGCAACTTACCTAATAGTTAAGTTGAAATAGATCATAATTCTTGAAATAAATTGAAAAATTCTAAAGCAACTGAAGAGGAAATCTATAAGGCCTTGTATTAGACAAAACATACTTAGACATTACTTCAAATATTACACTTGAAAATATTTGCAATTCACATATCAAAATAAAAGGATATGTATTCAGAATGTAGGCAGACTCTCATGAAATACCTCAGTTAAATATGGACACAAGATTTAAAGAGACAATTTATCAAAAAGGATGTAAAAAAGAAAAAAATATATATATATGAAGTACATAAAAATATCTTCCACATTGTTAGTAAGTAAGAAAATATGAAACAAAATCATTTTGAGTTAGCACCACATACTTTCACAAGCTGCTACTACCATTAAGTCCATTCTGACTCATAGTTGAGGAACTCTTAATAAAGTTCCCAATATTAGAAATATTTATGGGAGCAGAAAACTTACATAGTTGATGAATTGTGTTTCTGACCTTGTGGCTAATCTATAGTTCTTACCCTACAGTATCACACGGGCTCCTTACTACATGTTCTAGGCTGGATAAAATAAAATCTATTGATAATATCCAATTATTGCAAAGATGCAAAGTAATTGAAATACTCAGAGGGAATGGCAATTAATACAGCTACTTTGGAATATAGTTTTATAATTAGTCTCTTACAAAGATAATCAGATACTTGTCATATGACTCTGTAATCCCATTCTTAGGTATTTACTTGAGATAAAAAAATTAATTGATAAACAGCTGTGGTACAGCCATACAATGGGATACTACTCAGCCAAAAAACAATAAAAACAAAACAAAAATATGTTGCACATGTTAAACTGGGTGTATCTTGAAGACATTATTTTAAATGAATGAAACAAATATAAAAAGGTAACTGTGGTACAGTGAATTACGATTCTTCTAGTCATAATTTTTGTATCTCCCACCAAATGACTGGGTATAGCCATGCAAATAGAATGTATGAAACTCAAATGTGGGGATTGGTCAGTTTTCCAACATGCAGGGTTTAAAATGAACCATCTCAGGAGCAGCAATGAGTGACTGCATAATCATCAAGAAAGAAAGCCAAGAGTGTAAACTGTTCATCGGACTCCAACATCCCTAAACGGAGAAACAACAGCAGAGACAGCACCACCAAGAGCAGAAGGTAGAAAGACAGGCTTCCCAGCCCAAGAAGAATGTAAAATGCTTTCTGGTAGAAGGCTGGTTTGCAGAGAGGTGTGCCCTTTAGGCATTTACCAACGGTACCAAAAGAGCTTTGCAAAACCACCTGAGCAGACTACAAGCCAAGTGTATCATGGGTGACCCTGCAAGTGTTTAAATTGCTGGTGGCATAGCTTCCAGCATTACAGCAAATTGCCAGCCACCAAAGTACAAAAAAATGGCAGATGATTGGTGGGTAGTCCTGTCAATATCCCTAATAAACCCTTCAATCATAAGTATCATAAGTATGGTCTGTGAGCTCTGTGTAGTCATTGTACTGAACTATCTAACCCAGCAGAGAAGTAGGCAGTATCTTGGGAAGACTGGTTTGTGTCAGAATTGCCAATGCTAAGGAATATTTGGATAAGCATGTCTGACCGCTGTCTTATAGGAATCAGCCTATGACTTATATTAATAGTGATTCTCCTTCTTCCCTTTGTGAAGTTAAAGGATATCAGACAGTTCCCTCATGCTATTTTTTTTACAATTATAGACTACATAATTTCATTTATATGACATTCTCAAAAAGACAAATCTGTAGTAAAGAAAAGAAAACAATAGTTTCTAGGGCTAGTGGTAGAATGCTGTGAACCAGAAAGAATAACACAAGGTAGTATTCTTGCATGATGGATCTGTTTGTATCCTGTTGGTTGTGTTGTTACATATATTAGCATATGTTTTAAAATTGAAATTAAAACTGTATACCAAAACCTTATATTATAAAAAACCAATAATGGCCTACAGAAAAGAGTCAATGATTCCAAATTTATTAAGCATCGAACATTTTTTGATATATCATGAAATATATATGATCTTATGGGAAAAAAAATATCATTCTCCAAAGAAAATATCCATGAGAAGACATTAAGAACACATAAAGCTAAGGGACTAGTTACTCATATAAGCAAATTGAGGGTAAATATTATGCTTATGTTAATATTTATTATTGGTGGTGGTGTTAAGGGCTGTCCAGTCCTTTCTAACTCATGGTGACCCTGTATAGGGTTTCAGAGGAGTGACTGCTGGGTTTGAACTGCTGGCCTTTGCAGTTAGCAATCTAGTGCTTTTGTACAGTGTCACACCAGAAAATGAAAAAGTATTTTAATTTTGTAGTAATATATTTGATGTTCCCATGAGATAATTCTGATATTCAGTTTTTTAAAGCTTAAAATGGTACTTTATTTCTGGGTCTAAAATTAATATATGGGCTTAAAATGGTACTTTATTTCTGTGCCTAAAATTAATATATAGGATTTTTTATTGTTTTTCTCAAAGGTGTGTTTTATGTTTTATTTTGCTTTTTTATATGTATATAAATTTACATATACTGTACCCCATTGCTATTGAGTCAAAGTCAACTCATTATGACCCTGTAAAATAGATGAGAACTGCTCTGGACAGTTTCTAGATCTGTAAATCCCTTTTCTTGAAGCAGACTGTTTCATCTTTCTCCTGCATTGTGACCAGTGGTATCACTAACCCACTAACCTCTTGGGTTAACAGACTAATGCTAAACAAATATACTATTTTGTTGTTTTTAAGTGCCGTCAAACTGTTCCGACTCATAAAGACCCTGTATAGGGTTACCAAGGAACAGCTAGTGAGTTTGAACCACCAACCTGTGGTTTGCAGACCAGTGCTGATCCTATAGCACCACACCAGGAGACCAACAAATATACTGTTGTTGTTGTTAAGTGCCATCAAGTGTTTTTGAGGATCAGCCGGTGGGTTTGAACAGTTGACCTTGCGAGTCAAACTGAGCTTACTATCCAGCACATTATCCCGCAGCATCACACTAGGACTCCTACAACTATAAGCAATATTGTTTAAAGTATTTTTGGAGTTGTTTTTTTTTTAATGTATTTAATAATAATTTTAGTGTTTAAACATTATAATTGTAAGAAAGCATCTGTGCATTTTCTGATGTTTAAAATGGTTTACTTTAGCAGCCTTAACTTGATATTCTTACTGTAAATTAGTCAAGAACATTTTAACAACCTTGAGGGACTGAGTTACTGGACTTGGGGATTTAAGACCACTCTCTCAGGAGAGATCTAGGTCAATTAGCATCTACACAGTGTTCCTCATCCAACTTTGGTGAATAGAGACTAGAGTCTTATAGGCTTCTGAGCTGCCTCGTAAGATGTAACTATTGGTCTTTCCTCATTCATAGCAAAGAAGAGTAAAGAAAATCATACTCACTAAAACAATTAGCCCAAAGGACAAATGGACCACATAAAACACAGCCTCCCCTATGCTGAGACCAGAAGAACTAGATGGTGCCAGGCTACCACTATTTATCACGCTGCGCAGAATCACAATAGCAGGTCCGGAATAAACAGGAAGAAAAAAAGAAGGAAAAAAAAAAAATAGAGAAGAAACCCTAAAATCATAAATAAGACCATAAATAAGATATTGGTGGACCCCTTCCAAGACCATGGCACTTAGAAACCTTTCAGGTCTGCAACTGAACCCAGAGGATCAAATTTCAATTAAAGAATAGACTCCTAAAGTGAATACTACAACTTAGCACAATTAAAATAGATGAGATCCAAGGTGCAGAATTTCTCCAAAACAAAGCTCAGAAGAAAAGAATAGACAAGAAAAAGGATGAATGGAATTGGAGAACCCAGAGAGGAAGTGGAAAGATACTGTTACATTATTGGGATTGCAACCAATGTCATGAAACAAAATGTAAATAAATTGTTGAATGGAAAACTGAATTAATCTTGTGCAATGCTTTTTCTTCCCTCTGTCTACTTAAATTACTATCTACATGCATTTAATGTTCACTTGTACTTCTACTGTATCTTTCAACCCTCTGATCTCTTTACAGCCTTTGTTTATATGCCCTTATTAGTAATGATCAGACATTGTTAATGTTGTTCTTTCTTGTCATTTATCTTATTAAATAATTTGAATATTTATTCAGAGCAAGGAAATTATTTTGTTTGTTCTGTTTAGAGACGCAGAACATATCTAGGAAACTCTTAAGTTGGTGTTTTTATGTGCCATCAAGTCAGTTCTGATTTATAGTGACCCTGTATAGGTTTCCATGGAGTAGCTGGTGGATTTGAACTGTCAACATTGTAGTTAGCAGTCCAGTGCTGATGCTACAGTACCACAGCAGGACTTCATGAATCTTGATGGATTTATGATGATGTACAAATTAATTGTTGAAGAGTAATGCTAACTTTTAGTCCTCTGGGATTAAAAAAAAAAAACAAAAAAACAAAAAACTAAACTAAACTGCAGGAAAACGCTACTGTCCTGACACTCAAAATCTATATATCTCATTCAATACATGTTGTAATATTTAAAAGAAACAGGTGAGCTTAGAGAGTTAAGCTGCTTGAGAGCTGACAGGTGCTCTGTTCTATTATAGAGAGATTTTCTCAGCTTGCTAGAATAACTCCTGAGAGTCAGGGACTGACTTGCTCTTGTCATGCAATAATTTGGCAAGCACCTAGTTTGAAGACATGTGTCAAATTACAAGGATATGCACATAGTAACCTCATGTCAATTTTCTCCTTGTAGGATAAAACATTATTTCCATAGGAAATAATGTAGAAGGGACGACTTACTTACACATAGAGATAACTTACACACATATAAACTTTAGTTTTAAAACAAACAGAGAAGAGATTCTGTATTTAAAATAATAAAACAAGGCTGTGTTTTCTCTCTATGTAAGAAATCTCATAAATGCAGCAAGTATAAATATTTTTAAACAAAAAATAAGAACTATGTAGCCAAAGGTATTTATCTTCATCCCAGATTAGAAAAGTTGAACTTCCCTTAGCAGCCAGTGGATTTAGCAATACCTAGTGTTGATCTGTTCCCATAAAGATTTACAGCCTCAGAAACCCTGTTCAGGGTCTCTATGGGTCGAAACCGACTCGATGGCACTTAACAACAACAACAGCAACAAGTGTTGATTGAGAAGAGAGAACAATGTCTCCAGATATTTGAGACTATCTTTTTTGAATTATTATTATTATTATTATTTAGCATTTGTTTTTAGATAGAAATACAATGTGACTTCTTTTAAAGGTTTTAAATCTCTTGAGAACAGTTCTTATTCATACTTGAATTTTCCACTATCTGGTAACATTGTGCAGAGTAGATAATAATGTTTTATTGAATTTATGTGAAATATAAATATCACATCTAGAAAGGGCTATTAAAATAAAAAAATCTAAATATATGAATAAAATTCTAACTTTTGCTCTTTGTATCAAATAATAAGCTTATCCCAAGCTATGTATTACTCTAATGCATGTTTTAAAATGCAGAAAATTGGTTAGAAGAAGATTGTTGTTGTTGTTAGGTTCTATCTAGTCAGTACCGACTCATAGCGACCTTATGCACAGCAGAAGGAAACACTGCCTGATCCTGGGTCAACCTCACTATTGTTGTCATGCTTGAGCCCACTGATGCTGCTACTTTGCCAATCCAGAGCGTATAATATAATAACTTTGCATTTGGAGACCCAGTGAGGTACAGAGTTTTGAAGCAAGCTTTAAATATTAAGCTGAGAGGTTTGAGGAACAAGTTATTTTAACAATATAGAGTAAAATTTTCCAGATCCAAGTATTCCTGGATAAGTTGCAACGTCTGCCTGAAATTAGATTATCCAGTACAAAGTATGCCTAATCACATGTACTAGGACAAGAAAATATGAGATCTATTGCTTTGGCTAATAACAGTAGATTATGTTGGTTTCAGCTTTCATTGTTATTTTTGTGTTGCTTCTTCCTATCCCTCTGTTCTACACTCAAATTTAAATAGCCATTACACCTTTATTGAGTTTCTTCTCTGTATTTCTTTGTCTAAGGAGCCTAATGGCCTTGAAGGTTCAGTATTGGGTTGCTAACTCTAAAGTGGATGGTTTAAACCCAGTTGTTGCTTTAAATCCAACAACTGGTCCACTGGGAGAAAGATGACACTGTCACCTCAGACAAACATTTACAGTCCTAGAAACCTTACACTGACTATGGGATCACCATTTTGGAATCAACTCAATGACAGTAGGTGGATCATTCCCTTGTCTAAACTTATCACCTTATTCTGTAACTTATACTTATGATTTCTTGAATTAATACTCTCAGTAAGGAAATCTATTTTCTTCTTGTTCATGTTAAATGCTGTCGACTAGGTTCTGACTCATAGCAACCCAGTATAGGGTTTCTGAGGAGCAACTGGTGAGTTTGAAATGCTGACCTTGTGGTTCAAACCACTTTGCCATGCTCCACTAGTCTATGGTCTCTGTTATTATTGTTAAGAGCCATCCAGTCAGTTCCCAACCATATCAACCCTATTTTCGAGGAGCAGATGAGTTTGAATCATGGACCTTGTAGTTCAAACCAACTTTGCAGTCCAGCACATTAACACACACAGTGCCACTCCAGGACTTCATAGTATTTGTAAAACCAGTAATTCTATTCCTGCTGTAGTACTATAGGACAAGTACAGGGCTATTAACTGCGGGGTTGGTGGTTCAAACCTACCAACCACTCCTTGTTGTTGTTAAGTGTCATCAAGTCAGTTCTGACCCATAGAGACCCTGTATAGGGTTTCCGAGGAGCTGCTGGTGAGTTTGAACCACCGATCTTGTGGTTCAAACGGACCTTGCTGTCCAGTGTATTGACTGGAAGCGCCACACCAGGATTCCTATAAGGGTCTCTATGTGTCAGAACTGATTCCATGGCACTTAACAACTACAACAATCCCATTTATTTTTTTAAAAAATAAGAATGCTATAATTCCCTATTTTAGACATCCTATTCTGGTAGCATAGTGGTTACGAGTTGAGCTGCTGACCTCAAAGTCAGCAATTCGAAACTACCTGCTATCCTGTGGGAGAAAGATGAGGCTTTCTGTTCCCATAAAGATTTACAAACTCAGAAACCCTATTGTTGTTGCTGTTATGTGCTCTGGAGTCAGTTCCATCTCATCCATGGAGCATAACCACAACACATTAAATGATGGTATCATTCAGTTAAACTTCCAAACCTTATACTTTTATTTTATGTTAACACCTTCTTTGGGTCATGAGAAGAAAGAAATTTATTATCTTGTTACAAATTCAGATATGATTTGCTATTGTAGTAGCAAATCATACCTGAATTTGTAACAAGATAATAAATTTAGGTTTTATTAACACATTCTATTGTAACAGGTATTAGAATTTGAAGTGCTTAAATTGTGACTTGTGCATCAGAGTTTCAAAATGAATTATTGTTATTGAACTTAAACAATTTTATCCATAACAAAATTTGAAAGAAACTTTCTTTTTTCTTGCGAAGATGTTTAGTTTTCATTGGACAAAGCTGAGTTAAGGACTAACACAAAGCTTGAAAATAAATCACTTCTCCTAAATATTTTAGAGAATAATAATAATCTGAAGCTGATTTTAGTATTATTAAAACAAATAATTATATTTTACAGTAACCTACAGAGATTTTGAATCTATTTTTAAATAAATACATTGAATTGGATACCAAAATAAACCAAATCCTTTGCCATTGAGTCAATTTATAACTCAAAGAGACCTTATAAAACATAGTACAACTACTCCATACAGTTTCCAAGGTTATAAATCTTTACAGAAGCAAGCTGTCATGTCTTTCTTCTGTGGAGCAGCAAGTGGATACCAATAGTCAACCTTTCAATTGGTTGATTACAACATTTTAGTTAGCAGTCACATACTTAACCATTGTGTCACTAGGACTCTTTTGCACTGATTGAATAGAACTGATAATAAATTTCAAATATGTTTCAAATACATCTAACATCAGTACTTTGACATTTTTAATTCAGTCTTTTATATTAAATTCTGAGTGGGGAAAAAACATATATTCTACATCTGACATCATTACATTTCCATTACACTGCACTGTATTCCTTTCCAGCTTTATTTTGTCCCAATGGATCTTTTCATTTTATGGTAGGTGAAACCTGAGTCACTATTTCTTTCTGGCCGGTTAACCAAATGGCTTTGTAATGCAACTTGTTCATACCCATGGGAAAGAGGGTCCATCTTAATTGCTTTACTGCAATTATTGATTTTTTTTGTTTAAAGTAGAACAAAAGCAACAATACACTGAGTAATAACATATTCCCAGGATTATCTGATCACATGTGTGAATTTACTCAACTAGAAGGTTTCTGAAATCAAACAACAGATAGGGTATTTTCCAGTTTTTAAACCTAATTTATCTATAATCCAATAAAAATATGAATGCCTATAAGGAGTGCAATAAATAAATGAATGAATGAACAAACACTCAATCAAACAAACAACAACAACAAACTCTACAGTAAAATTGGCTTAGAATGAGGAAAAAAGCAATCAGTTGGTCCAGTACTTAAAAGAGATGAGTATCTCTGAGCTCCATTTGATGTACTTATTGTTAATTGTTTTCAAGTCAGTTCAGATTCATAGTGATTTTATGAGTCATATTTTAGGTTTTTTGACTCATATATAGTGTTTTTAAGGAGTGGGGCTTGAACTACCGAGTTTTTGGTTAGTTGTTGTTGTTAAGTTTTTGGTTAGTTGTTGTTGTTAAGTGCCTTTGAGTTCAGTTCTGATTGATAGCAACCCTGTAGAGTTTCTGAGGCATGGTTGGTGAATATGAGCTGTCGACCTTGTCATTTAAAGGAGTTGTCATTCCAATACTTATCCTACAGTATCAAACCAGGACTGGTTGTTGAAATACAAAGGGAGACTAGAAGAAGCTTAGTCAAAATACATGAGAAAGACTTCCGGCGCTTCCCTGACCAGGCAGCACAGGTACGCAGGCTCCTCCATAGAAAGCTAAGGGTGGTATCACACAGGGGAGGCCCCCGTCTGGTAGACAGACAGCCTTTGAGTAAACACATAAGACTTTAGGCTTCAACATTCTGAACTTACTTTTTTAAAAGATCAAACTGCTGAGGAATTACAGGCATTTTGAGCTTTCGCCTGACTGCACTCAGTTCCCGCTCCGGTGACTGCCTCCGCCCCCTACAGAGCTTGTAATGTGGGGCTAGAGTGGACCCGTTCAGGAAACCGGCACTCCTAGAGGAGTAGAACAAGCAAGGCCACAGGAACTGTCATAGCCCTTCCCAAGGGGGCCTCATTGCCACAGTAGGCATTATTAGCGTGGATATTAGGCAATTTGTGGTGCCCATGGTACAGAGAGACAGAGACAGGCATTGTTGATGTCATCAGACACAGATGCCACCTGCCTGCAGCCACTATCCCCCTGCCCTCCACTCCCTCAGCCTAGGCCAGCCTTCTGCCCAGCCTCTGAGGCTCAGGCCCGCCCAAGGCTTAGGCCTGCCCACCAAGGCCCAGGCCAGCCCCCTGGCACAGGCCCGCCCAAGCTGAGACACTCTTGAGACGCTTTTTACCACCAGTAAAAAAGGACTCCTGCTGTAGCTGTGTGGGCTAAAGCACCAGATTTCAAATCCTTTTGAAATGCAAGGTCGGTGGTTTGTGCTCACCAGCTGCTCCTTGGAAACCCTATACTGGGTGGCTGTGAGACACAGTCGACTCCACAGCACTTAACAACAAGAAGAGGAGAGCAGAAGGGACTGAAAGAGAGTTAGGACATTAAAGACTTACTTATATTAAGCTACAGATTTTTTCCTTTTTTCCTCTCTTTCTTATGCCCCTCCCCTCCCTTATTTTTGTGATTAGAGACTGCCATATTCATCTGGTTTTTGCTGGTGCTGCAATTTTTTGTTTTTTCTCTTTTTTCGTCATTTGTTTTTTTGTTTTGTTTTTTGTTTTTTGCTGTTGTTTTTTTCTTCTCTTTTTCCTCTTTCTCTCATTATCACTTTTGTTTTTGATTTTGATTTTGGTTTTTTTTTCTACCCGACTGGTGTTGTTTGGCTGTTACGTAGCCTTCCATCTGCTTTCAGAGGACTCCTTGTCTCCATACATTACATGAAAAGAGTCAGCAACTGCTGCCAAATAGCCAAACTGCAATAACACTTTATAAAACATCAAAACCCAGGCAAGAACTAGTACCACCTGCCATATACCAGGAAAACAGGCAACACCTGTGAAAGTTACTCTGAGTTAAGCAATAAGAAGAGTGAAAAGGGAAGACCACATCTTGATCACATCTTCCTGGAAGCAATCAGAAAACATAAAAAAATTACCAAAATACATACTCAATTAACTATTAGGGCCACAGAAAAGCATTGAACATGTCCAAGAAGTAAAAGCAGATGACCATATCAGCACATGTTCAGAGAAAAGATAAAATATCTGAGACAAATGAACTAGAAGTAGACCTGGACTCCATGCTGGAAGGAGGGCAGGCCTTGGAAATGCCTGAGAAAGAGTTCAGAAAAATGATTACAAAATGTTTCAAAACACTTTAGAATGGAGTTGAGAAAAATAAGGAAGAAGTCAGAAAAGCACTACAGGAGCAATCAAACAAGACAGATAAAGCAGTGGTAACAATCCAAAACCTACAGAAAGAGGTCCAAATGATCAATAACAAAATACAGAAATAGAAACCACCCTGAAAAGGCAGAGGAGTAAAATAGATGAAATGGAAAGAAGAATCAGTGAGCTGGAAGACAAGTCTCTCGATGCCACTAAGATAGAAGAACAAACACAAAAAAAGGATAAAAAATTTGGAGGAAAGTCTAAGATACATGTTCAACAACATGAAGTGGAATTACCTAAGAATTATCGGCATTCCAGAACAAGAAGAATCACATAAGTCCACAGAGGAAATAGTCGAAGAACTACTGGAAGAAAATTTCTCTAACATCCTCAAAAGCGAAAAGATAAACATACAAGAAGCCCAATGAAGTCCAGGAAGAGTGGACCCCAAAAGAAAATCACCAAGACATATCATAGACAAGCTCTAAACTCAAAGATAAGGAGACGCTTCTGAAAGCAACAAGAAAAAACAGAAGGGTCACATAAAAAGGCAAGCAAGTCAGACTAAACTCAGATCTCTCAGCATGAATCATGCAAGTGAGAAGGCAATGGGGAGACATATATAAAACCCTGAAAGAAAAAAAAAATGCCAACCAAGAATCCTTTATCCAGCAAAGCTATCAATCAAATATGATGGTGTAATCAAAACATTCCAGGATAAACAGAAGCTATGGGACTTTACCAAAGCCAAT
>NW_006408602.1:762189-764219 GCF_000296735.1 Chrysochloris asiatica | reverse complement strand
CTGTTACTACAAGAACAAACAAATTACTTCCCCAGGAAACATCAAGGCAAGTGGTCGGGTCCCCTCAATGCAAACCCCCTTCCAAGACTAAGAGTCAACGGAAATACATGCTCTGATTGGTGACCACAGGAATCACCGATAAGGGGAAGTGGGGTAAAAGTAGCAATGAAGTGGCAAACTAAGCCCTACAATGTTCGGTAGGCTTCTATGGACCCAGTTGGGGACCTGGTTGGCAAGCAGTGTAAGGAGACCTGTGGACTCTTGGGCCCAGAGTCAGTGGCGGGGCCACGGAGGACTCGAGTGGAGAGTGGAGCTACTGGCTGATGGGAAGAGAGGACATGTGCACAAGAACACCCACACTTGCAGATGGTCCCCACGTTACCTGGACCGGATGACTGGGTGATCAGAGCTCAACCAGGAGAAGAAAGAAGAGGGGAAATAAAAGAGTGATCTGATACAATTTGATGAACTTGATCTACATCTATGGATGCAGTGACTCAAAAGAAGGAACAAATCCTTACAGCAAGAAACATTCCAACCCTCTCCATGCACAGAGTAGACAGAGATGGGCAACTTGGACATTGGATACACAAATGGGGGAGGGAGAGAACTACAAAGGCAAGAAGTTACTGGCTTACAAGCTTTCAAGAGGGAACCTAAAGCTAGGGGGTATGGAGTGCCAGGAACCAGCCTCGACAATTTGTGAGAACTCAGAGGGAGGTACGCAGTCGGTAAACACACACAGACAGACAGAGTCCATGGGTCGTGAGTCTTAAGCAGATGATGACTTCTCTTTATTCAAGCAGATGACTACTACTACTACTACTACTTATTCAAAAGTCTTTTGCTTCTTACATACTCTCTCTATAATCAATTACAATTTAACTAAGTATTACATTCTTTGTGTTCAACAAACATTCAGGTTACAACAAAAAGGAAACATCAGAATACTCCCTTGATTCTTATCATATCCTGTTCCTTTACATTCCCTAATTATCCTGATAACATTGGGTTTATTTCTGTAACTCTTTTCCTTCTTCTCTAATCCTCCCAATAATGTCAAATCAACTTTTAAGCAAAGTTCTATATTTTAACTTGCATTTTTATTCTCATCTACCACTTCTTATAGCTTAATTAATCACAATACGTAATCACAACAGTATTTTTATAAAAGTACCTAAAGTTTCATAGTGAAGAACAAAGCAGCAATTCCCCTATACTAACAATTTCCCAAAACCTTTTAGTTAAATTTCTACCCACATTTCTACCTGTTCCCACAGTTCTTGATTGGCTCTTTGCTATCTTCCGGGTGCCTCAGTGTCTCTTGCTCTACCAACTGAGCAGGATGTTGATTGTAAGATTGTTTCTTTCAGGTGCCTCATTGTCTACTAAGCAGGATGTAATCTTAAATTTGAAAAGCTTTTAGCTGATGTGGCTTTTCCTAATGGTGAGGCTTATTATTGATATAAAAAGCAACTATTATAACTTTACATGATTAAATTTAGTGAGAGACTGTCTAAATGTAATTTTAATTTTTACTATGATTATAGCAAATTATCAAGTGAATATATAGAAAATTATTAAAGAACTTTTTATAATAAGATCAAAATTGAGCCACGCACAAAAGGAAAAAACAAGAACTGCAAGGCCTTGGCATGAGGTTGCCCTTGGGGCTTTGCCATCCAAAGAGACTCACTCGTTGTTTTGCTAAATAAGCTTTTCATGCTCAGGGTCTCTTGCTGTTCCGTCCTTGATGGCATTGGCTTGATGGCATGGCGCCAATGGAGGAAGGCAGAATCTCCAGTGAGCACTATCTAATCTGTCTATGCAGAGCTGATAAAATGAAATACAGATGGGTCACTTGTGATACTGTAGTGAATAATTGTTACCAGGACTGATTATGAGGGTTGGAAATGCAAAGGTAGACGTTTTGTAGCAAGGAAGGGAGTGATTAATTCTCCAGTTTAGGAGCAGAAGTCTCTAGGACCATCAATGGAGAAGAGCCGAGAGCGGGACCGTACCCAGAGAAA
>NW_006408602.1:759604-761574 GCF_000296735.1 Chrysochloris asiatica | reverse complement strand
TTGCAGTTCAAATGGTTTTGCAGTCTGGCGAATTAACCCACAGCGCCACACCAGGACTACCGATGTCATAGTAAGAGCATCAATTAAATCATATTGAGCTTCAATTTATAAATAAATGCCAAACCAGACATCTCAAAAGAAAGATATAGCATGAAGTTATGGTTCTTGGATCCAAGTTCTGAACATTGGAACTTACCTTACAGAAACACATGGACTCAGTGGCGTGTGTATCTTGGATTCAATAGAAAGACAATTAATTACATCCTTTCAAAATTTCAACAATCCAAAACATGACTTGAGAAATAGTGGGAAATTGATGGTGTTATTTAGAAATTCAGATTAGAAATAAGTCCAAGAACCAGTTGTTTCTGAGGTATGAGTAGTTACAGCTAAATCTCAGATGCTCTATATAGGGTTGTAATGAGTCAGAACTGATTTGACGGCACTTAATTAAAAAGGAGCTTTGGTAGCCTAGTGGTTACAAATTGGGCTGCTAACCTCAAGTCAGCAGTTTGAAACCACCAGCTGTCTCGCAGAAGAAAGATGAGGCTTTCTGATCCAGTACAGATTTACAGTGCCAGAAACCCTGTACAGCATTGCTATACGTTGGAACCGACTCTGGCACACCAACAACAACAACAATAAAAAGTACCCACTTCAGTCAGGAGAGTTAATTCTCCAGACACATGAAATTCACGATACTTTCATTTTCTAAAAACTTTTTATTGTGATTTGGGTGAAGGTTTACAAAGAAGAATCATTTTCCATTCAACAATGCAAGACACATGTTGTTTTATCTGATTGCCTGCAATTTTGACAATTTGACATCACATATCTCACTTCCTCCCTGTTTTCAGTTTCCATTTCTTCTTCATTCCTGACCCTTCTGAACTTTGTCCTTGAATAAATATTGAACATTTAATCTCAAATGGTTGATTATTCTAAGGAGTGTGTACCTCACTAATTGACCTTATTATTTTTGTAAGTGCCATCAAATTGGTTTTAATTCATAGCAATCCTGATCAGGATTTCCAAGAAGCAGCTGGTGAGTTTGAACCACTGATCTTGTGGTATAATCTGACTTGTGATCACGTGCTTATCCTACAACTCCACACCAGAACTCCAATTCAATTTATTAGACCTGTCTTAACAACAAAATTGTTTGGTTGCAAATTGAATCATGGGGATGAGTTCAGTGTTAGGCCTGAAGTGTGACTAAGGACCATAACCTTGGGGGTCTACCTGTCTCTATTGGACCATTAAGCCTGGTCTTCTTTTATGATTCTAAGTTCGTTCCACATTTTTTCCTTTAAGAGACGTTGGTCATGGCAGTCAAGAACCATCTAGTTCTTCTTGTCTCAGGCTGGAGACTGATGTTCACATGATCTATTATTCCATTGGACTCATTGTTGCCATGTGCTTTTAATTTTCATCACTCTTCATTTACTCTGAACTGAGAGAGGCCAATATCTGAGCTGTGAATAGTTGTTTATGCTTTGTTTAGACCACAGTCACTACTCCCCAAAGTGTTGCTTTTGTTATTAAGTGCCAGGGAATCGGTTCTGACTCACAGTGACCCCAGTAAAGGGTTTCCAAGGAGCAGCTGGTGAGTTTGAACAGCCCACCTTGTGCTTCAATTTATCCTACAGTGTCACACCATGACTCCACCAAAGTATAAAGTAGTTTTTGTTATGCCAAATGATCTTGATGTTCCTTAAGATTGTGGTCCTGAGTCACAGACAAAGCAATTCATTCCCTCAAAGTATTTCTTTTGATTAGAAATTTTCAAAACTTTTCTTCCTACATGCTCTATCACATTCATGAATATATTTGCAACAAAGGTAAATACCTATGTGCAAATATATTTTGTCAAACACACACACACACACACATATATATATACATATATATATATATATATATATTGTTGTTGTTGTTATTAAGCACCATTGAGTCAGTTCTGACTCACA
>NW_006408602.1:757334-759089 GCF_000296735.1 Chrysochloris asiatica | reverse complement strand
AGACCTGTTTAAAGTGTTGAAGAGCAAAGATGTCAGTTTGAGGACTACAGTGCTCCTGACCCAAGCCATGGCATTTTCAATAACCTCATATGCATGCGAAAGCTGGATAGTAAAAAGGAAGACCATGTAAGAATTAAAGCATTTGAGTTATGGTGTTGGAGGAGAATATTGAAAGTGCCATGGGCTGCCAAAAAAACAAACATATCCGTGTTGGAAGAAGTGCAGCCACAGTGTTCCTTGCATATCTGTTGTGTTCAACTTTTAACTGTAGTTATGAAATGCATTTGCAAGGCAAGAATATAATATGTATAATTTTTCAAATTTTGGAAATGTTTGGATTAAGTATAATTTATTTGGAATTAATCTATTTAATAACCCCTTCAGAGCACTGTCCTTTTCACACCCATTTAGTGAGCTCTGGTAGTGTAGTGGTTACAATCGGGCTACTAAACTCAGGGTCAGCATTTCAAAACTACCAGCTGTTACTGTGGGACAAAGATGAGGCCCACAGCGCCACACCAGGACTCCATTGATATGGGAGTGGGTGCAAATTAAATTTTTCTGAAAAATAAAACATACAGATTGTAGTTCTGTAGAAAGTCAAAAAGAGTCTCTCCAACAACAGGGATATTAGAAAAATATATCTTGGTATAATTGGAAAACTCTGAGTAATGGAACTAAAATTATTACTGTGTTGTTTTGAAGAGAAAGCATATCTCTGATCACTGTCATAAATTTATATACAGAAAAAAAATTTTTTTTGAGAAATATAACTAATTCTATATTTCAAGTCACAGAAGCAGAGATTTATATAGAATATGCTTCACTTCTATCCAGTGTTGGAAAAAAAAAAAAAAGTGGATAAAAACATAACTATCTCTGAGTATATAATATTCTTTTTAGATAAAGCTACATTCATTCATTAAATGAAAATTATGTTTGAAAGATGTTTCCTGGTATTAAGAAATAGAGAAAATTAAGAAAGAAATTGCAATATAAAAACAAAGTTATTTGATGATAGGTATTTGATAGAAAAATATTTTATAGGTATAGGTTTACGGGTTTCTTACTCTCGCAATTAAGTTTTAGAATTTAAAACTGTTTTCCTTACTCTATAAAAGAGGATTGTGGCAGCAGACAATGGCTGAATCTGAAGCATCCAGATTCCATATACTCATCCTGGTGAACACTGGCGACACGAAGGTTAAGCACTGGACTGCTTCTCTAATGATTACAGCCTAAAAAGCCCTGTGGGTAATTCTGTTCTCTCAGATGGGGTTGCTATTAGTCAAAATAAATTCTACTACACCCAACAATGAAACAACGTCCTGGTGCTATTGAACCAGAATTTTCCAAGTAAAATAAGAGTAAGGTACAGTATAAAATAGTAATTTATGTTGAAAATTTAATTTAGAAACAGGGATATACACCTACATGAATCCCTCTCTTCTATAACAATGTGCTCTTGTATAGTTCAACTGTTACAAATAGAGAACTCCTAAAGGTAAAAAACGTAGCCACATTGCTTATTTTCATTTCATAACATTGAGATAGATGTGATGCAGTATATCTGTCTGCACAGCTATCTGAGAAAACAAGTAAGAAATCCTGAAAAAAGAACTTCTTGAACAGAAGAAATACTGAGGGTAGAAGCGGAGTAAGTCAAGCATCTCATAATCAGATCCAGCCCTGCTGTACAGCAGGGAGAGAAGCTAGCTCAACACAACATAGCTTACTCAGAGTTAATTTACATAT
>NW_006408602.1:739870-756209 GCF_000296735.1 Chrysochloris asiatica | reverse complement strand
AAACAGACACTTCTAGGACAATAATGTTGTATACTATAAATGCAGAAACCAGAGAGGAATTCTACTTAGTATGCAAGAGGACTTCATATGATTTTAGATAAAAATGCATTATCAACTTTGAGCAGAACATACCATTTGGAAAAAAAAATTAATGGTATTGTAAATTTGGAAGAGTGGATCTTAATTCAGATCACAATGAGAAATGGGCTATTTCTACATAACACATCTAAAATAACTTTATTCAGATATAGAAAGACTTTTTTTTTTTTTTTTTTGCTAGCAATCAGAGAAACAAACATCAGTTTATTAAAAAAAGTCAGGGTTACAATGCAAACCACAGACAATTTCAAATATATAGATTAAACAAGAAGTACTGCTATTTATGACTAAGTGTCTAGAGAAAGAAACCAACAACAGCAATACTGTAATAAGTACTTGATGGATAACATCCAAGAATGATGAGATGTACAGATACAACTTATTGGAAGAGAACATTTCATTTAATGTGAACACAAGAGACAACTCCCTCTTACACCACAAGTTATGAGTAATTGTTGACAGAAAACAATGAAATGTAGAAAATCCACAGCATATGCTAGGAATAAATACATAAGAGCATACCACAACATTTTAAGATATGCTAAAAGATTGATTGGAATGCAAAGGTTGAGAGCAAAGAGGAAGGATGAGTAGCTGAAAAATATGGCCTTGATGATAAAAATTATGCTGGAGAATGCATAATAGAATTCTGCAAAATCAATGACTTATTCATTTCAAACACCTTCTTTAGACAGCATAAGAGACAACTATTACACATGGACTTCACCATATGGAATATAGAAATCAAATTGACTATATCTACAGAAAGAGATGATGGAAAAGCTTCATATCATCAGTCAAAACAAGGCCAGGGGCAGACTGTGGAATAGACCATCAATTACATCATGCATGAAGAAAGCAAAAAGTCATTGAGAAGACAAGAAAGAAGGAAAAGGTCAAAATGGATGTCAGAAGAGACACTGAAATTTGCTCTCCAGTATAGAGATGCTAAAGCAAATGGAAGAAATGAGGAGGTCCAAGAGCTGAACAGAAAATTTTAAAGACCAATTCGAGAAGATAAAGCAAATTATTACAACAAAATGTGCAAAGATCTGAAATCAGAAAACCAAAAAGAAAGAAAACGCTCAGCATTTCTCAAGCTGGGGGAGCTGAAGAAAAAAGTCAAGCCTCGACTTTCGTTATTGAAAGATTCTCTGGGCAAATTATTGAATGATGCAGAAAGCATCAATAGAAGATGGAAGGAATACACAGAGTTACTCTACCAAAAGGAAATGGTTAATGTTCAGCCGTTTCAAGAGGTAGCATGTGATCAAGAGTAAATGATACTGAAGGAGGAAGTCCAAGGTGTATTGAAGGAATTGGCAAAGAACAAGGCACCAGGAATTGATGGCATAAAAAATGAAATCTTTCAAGAAAGTGAGGCGGCACAGGAGGCACTCACTCATCTCTGCCAAGAAATTTGGAAGACAACTATCTGGCTGACTGATTGGAAGAGATCCGTATTTATGCCCATTCCAAAAAGAGTTGACCCAACAAAATGTGGAAATCATCAGACAATCTCTTTCATATCCCATGGGAGTAAAGTTTAACTAAAGGTAATCCAAAAACAGCTGCAAGCATACATTGACAGAGAACTTCCAGAGATTCAAGCCGGATTTAAAAGAGGCCATGGAACAAGGGATATCATTGCTAATGTCCTATGAATCTTGGCTGAAAGCAGAGAATATCAGAAGGATGTTTACCTGTGCTTTATTGACTATACAAAGGCCTTCGATTGTGTGGATCAGGACAAAATTGCAAAGTATGAGTATTCTGGAACACTTAATTGTGCTCATGAGGAATCTGTACCTGGACCAAGAGGCAGGTGTTCGAACAGAACATGGAACACTGAATGGTTTAAAATTTAAAAAGGTGTACGACAAGGTTGTATTCTTTCACCATACTTATTCAACCTGTATGCTGAGTAAATAATTTGAGAAGTTGGGTTCTATGAAGAAAAACGTGGCATCAGGATTGGAGGAAGATTCATTAACAACCTGCAATATGCAGATGATACAACCTTGCTTACTGAAGTGAAGAGGGCATAAAACATTTACTGATGAAGATCAAAGAGCACAGCCTTCGGTATGGATTACATCTAAATATCAAGAAAACAAAAATCCTTACTATTGGACCAATAAACAACATTCTTATCAATGGAGAAAAGATCGAATTTGGCAAGGACTTCATTCTTCTTGAATCAACTATAAACACTCATGGAAGCAGCAGTGAAGAGATCAAACAACGTATTGCATTAGGCAAATGTGCTGCACAAGACCTTTTTAAGTATTGAAGAGCAAAGATGTCAGCTTGAGGATTAAGGTGCACCTGACCCAAGCCACGGTATTTTCAGTAACTTCATATGCATGTGAAAGCTGGGCAGTGAATAAAGAAGCCTGAAGAAGAATTGTTGCTTTTGAGTTATGGTGTTGGAGGAGAATATTGAAAGTTCCATGCGCTGCCAAAAGAACCAACATATCTGTTTCGAAGAAGTGCAGCCAGAGTGCTCCTTGGAGACCAAGATGGCCAAACTTCATCTTTCATACTTCAGACTTATTGTCAGGAGGGACCAGTCGCTGGAGAAGGATATCATGTTTGGTAAGGAGGAGGGTAAGAGAAAAAGAGGATGACCCCCAACGAAATGGATTGGCCAGATGGCAGCATCACAGGACTCAAGCATGGCAACAGTAGTGAGGTTGGCCCAGGATTGGGCAGTGTTTCATTCTGCTGTGCATTAGGTCACTATGAGTCTGTACCAACTTGATGCCACCTAACAACAACAACAAAAGACTTAAAAAATAGGTGGAAGAAATTATGAAGTTGTTCTGGAAGAATTTCTGCAACAATATTATCAAAATTGTGTAATTTCTTGGAAATAAAATTCAGGCATGTGTTTTAAGTATAAATCTGATGCAATGTCCTAACATTTTGGTATGAGTACTTAATATGCTAACCATTCTAGAATCATTAAAATACTGAAAGCCCTTGTTAGAACAGACTCTAACAGAATCACTGACTATATTTTTTAAAGACTCTAATGTTGTATCATCAAGTAAAATTTTTCTGAAGACAATTTAAAAAATGGTTTCAGCAGTACATTCCCAGGGAGCTGCCAGAAATTCAAGCCAGATTCAGAAGAGGACGTGGAATGAGGAATATCACTGCTAACATCATATGGATCTTTACTGAAAGTAGAGAATGCTTAAAAAATGGTTATTTGTGCTTTTTTGACTATGCAAAGGCACTTGTGTTAGTCATGACAAGCTGTGTATAATATTGCAAAGAATGGGTATTCCCAAACTCAATTTTTTTCATGAGGAAGTTGTACATAGACCAAGAGGCAGTTGTTCAATCATAACACGAGGATATTGAATAGTTCAAAATTAGAAAAGGTGTGTGTCAAAGTTGTAATCTTCCACCAAATTCATTAAATCTGTATGCTAAGCATTACATGGATTACATGAAGAAGAACTTGGCATCAGGATCAGAGGAAGAATCTTTTAACAACTTGCAATATGCTGATGACACAACCTTGCTAGCTGTAAGTGCAGATGATTTGAAGTACTTAGTGATGAAGATTAGAGACTACAGCTTTTGTGTGGAATGCACTTCAATGTAGATTAAATAAAACAAAAATCCTCACAAGTGGACCAATAAATATTGCAATAGATGGATAATTGAAATTGACCAAGAAAGACTTCATTTTGCTTGTATCCACAATTAATAATCATGAGCCAGCAACTAAGAAATCAAATCTGCTTCAAAAGACCTCTCTAAAGTGAAGGCATTCACTCATCTATGCCAAGAAAATTGGAAGACAGTTACCTGATTAGAAGAGATCCATATCTGTGCCCTTTCCAAAGAGAGGTGACCCAACAGAATGCAGAAATCATCAGACAATATCAATAATATAATATGCAAGTAAAAGTTTGATAAAGATAATTTTAAAACAACGGCAGCAGTACATTGACAAGAAGTGTTAGAGGTTTAGGCCACTTTCAGATGGAGATATGGAACAAGTGATATTATTGCTAACATAAGATGGATCTCGACTAAAAGAAAATACCAGAAAGATAGATATATACTTGTGCTTTATTAGCTACACAAAGGTTTTTGATTGTGTGGATCATGACAAGCTATGGATAACATTGCATAAAACAAGTATTCCAGAATATTAATTGTGCTCATGAGGAACCTGAACATAGACCAAGAGACAATTAGTGGAACAGAACAAGGGAACAGTGAATAGGTTAACATCAGGAAAGATGTGTACCAGGGTTGTATTCTTTTACCATATGTATTCAATCTGTGTATTGAGCAAATAATCAGAGAAGCTGGATTATATGAAGAAAAATATGGCATCAGGATTGGAGGAAGACTCATTAACAACCTGCGATATGCAGATGATACAACCTTGCTTGCTGAAAATGAAAAGGACTTAAAATATTAATGAAGCTCAAAGACTACATCCTTAGGTATGTGCTGTACCTTAATGTAAATAAAATAAAATTTCTCACCACTGGACCAATAAGCAACATCCATATCAATGGAGAAAATATTGAAGTTGTCAAAGACTTTGTTTTGCTCAGATCAACCAACAACACTCATGGAAGCAGGAGTCAAGAATTGAAATGGCATATTACATTAGGCAAGTCTGTTGACACAAGCCTCTTTAGAGTGTTAAGGAGCAAAGACGTCCTTTTGAGGACTTAGGTGCACCTGACCCAGACTGTGGTATTTTCAATAGTCTCATATGCATGTAAAAGTTGGACGATGAATAAGATAGATGGTAGAAGAAATGATGGGTTTGAATTATGGAATTTGAGGAGATAATTAAAACTACCATGGACTGTTAAAAGAACAAACAAATCTGTATACAACTGAAATGCTCCTTAGAAACCATGATGACCTGATTTCGTCTCTCTTACTTTGGACATATTATCAGGAGAGACCAGTCCATGGGGAAGGACATCATGCTCGGTGAAATGGAGGATCAAAGAAGAGGAAGACCCCAATGAGATAGATTGGCACAATGGCTGCAGCAGTGGACTAAAGTGTAGCAACAATTGTGAAATTGGGCCAAGAGCAGGCAGTGTTTATTTGTGTTTTGCATAGGACCACTATGAGTCAGTACCAACCTGAGGACACCTAACTATAATAGCAGAGTTATGCACAACAAAACAAACCACTGCCAAATGATGTCACATTGAAACTAAAGTGCACCTGATTCAAGCTGTAGTATTTTCAGTTGCCTCATATGTATGTGAAAACTGAACAACAAATGAGGAAGACTGGAGGAGAATTGATGTATCTGAATTATGGTTTTGGTGATGAATATTGAAAGTACAATGTAATGCCAGAAGAGCAAACAAATTTATATTGGAAGAATTACAGCCTGAATGATCCTTAGAATTGAGGATAGTGAGACTTTACCCCTTGTACATTGGACATGTATTCAGGAAGAATCTTCCCTAGAGAATGGCTTCATGCTTGGAGGGTTAGCCAAAAATAGGAAGACCCTCAATAAAATGAACTGACCCAGGGTCAGAAATAATGGGTTCAAACAACAACTGTTGTGAGGATGGCTCTGGATTTGGCAGTGTTTGGTTCTGTTGTGCATAACTCTACTATGTGACTCAGAACCAACTAGATGGTACCTAACAACAACATCCACAGTGTTGTGAAGTACCTCTGTGCGTGTTTGAAAATTTTTTAATGTTTTATTGTGAATTATATGATAGTTTACTTGGGAGAACTTTAGTTTTACATTCATTCCATCTTATATCATCTCACTGCCATGGTTCCAATCCCCTCCATGCATCATGAACCACCCAAGGGGTATATCCCAGAAACCCGCCCCCTACACTTCCCCCTCCTCCCCCCAGTTTTCGGCCCACAGTCCCTTTCCCTCTCTGGGTCCAAGGTCCCCAGTCACTTCATCACTCCACATCATCATCTCTGTCTCTATCTCAGGCATCTCTGTTTCTCTGGGCAGGGTTACGCTCTCGGCTCTTCTCCGTTGATGGTCCTAGAGGCCTCCACTCCTATCCTGGAGAATTAATCACTCCCTTCCTTGTTACAAAACTTCTACCTTTGCATTTCCAACCCTCATGATCTGTCCTGATAAGCATTATTCCCTACAGTATCTCGAGTTACCCATCTGTATCTCCTTTCATCAGCTCTGCCCAGACAGATTGAATAGTACCTACTGGAGAATCTGCCTTCTGCCATGCTTCCTAGCACAAGGTTCCCTCTTGAAAACTTGTAAGCCAGTCACTTCTTGCCTTTGTAGTCCTCCCCTCCCCATTTGAGTATCCAATGTCCAAACTGCCCTTCTCTGTCCACTCTGTGTGTGGGGGGGTGGTGGTGGTGGTGAATGTTTCTTGCTGTGAGGATTTGTTCCCTCTTTTGAGTCGCTGCTCCATAGGTATAGGTGAAGCATCAGACTGTATCAGTTCACTCTTTTTTTTTTCCCCTCTTCTTTCCTCTCCTGGTTGAGCTCTGATCATCCAGTCATCCGGTCCAGGTCACGTGGGTGTCATCTGCAAGTGTGGGCGCTCCTGTGCATATGTCCTCTCTTCCCGTCAGCTGTTAGCTCCACTCTCCTCTCGAGTCCTCCGTGGCCATGCCACTGACTCTGGGCCCAAGAGTCCCCAGGCCTCTTCACACTGCTTGCCAACCGGGTCCCCAACTGGGTCCACAGAAGTCCACTGAACATTGTAGGGCTTAGCTTGCCGCTTCATTGATGCTTTTACCCCACTTCCCCCCATCGGTGATGTGTGTGGTCACCAATCAGAGCATGCATTTCTGTTGAGTCTTAGTCTTGGAAGGCGGTTTGTGTTGAGAGGACAGGAACAATTTTTTTAAAAAGTAATTAATTAATAAGATAATATAGAAACACAGCCACATGTTATTCTCTAACAATATTATAATACTTCTTTTCAAAACATTATAATTCTAAAATCAAATAAATTCTACAATATATATAAACCAAACAACGTATTGCCATAAAATTGATTCTGACTTATTGCAACCTTATAGACAGAGTAGACCTGCTCTTTAGGTATCTGAAATTATAAATCCTTATGGATTTATAGGGAATGCATAGACTTAAATTTTTCTCCCTTAGAACTTAACTTTTTCTCTCATCAAGATTCCAGCCTAAGGAACACTATGGGGCAGTTATATTTTGTCACAAGGGGTCATTATGAGTTGGGATGAACTCTAATGAATGCACACAAGAGAACAGAATGCAGAAAAAACAAAAAGAGTGCTGTGAAGTTAAATTCTGAAAGTCAGTTTCCAAGTACTGGATCACTAGGATTCTAAGATTATTCCTGAGGCATGTCTGCAAGACAGTATGTTCGTTTTGAAGTGAAGAATTACTGTACTGACCTTGTAGTTAGCAGACAAATGATTGGACCATAGAGTCACCAGAGTTCGATTACATTAAAAAATAAAATAAAATAAAGTCAGTTACATTTTAATAAATTTCCACTCACATTGAGCCCATTGATACAGAATAGAAATGCACTTCATGTGTTTTCAAAGTTATGACCTTTTGTTAAGTAGAACACCAGGTCTTCCTTCAGAATTATCTCCAGATAGATTCAAATCACCAGCCTTTAGGTTTGTAGTAAGGTACCAGGGATTTGAATATACTACCAATTCTTATGAGATAATACAATTTCAAAATAAAAACAAAATGAAAAAATGATTTGCTTATGACCAAGCATGAATCTGTTTTTTAAGAAAAATCCATACTAAAATGGCCACAATAATAAATTTGAGAAGATTCTTTTAAATTTCGGTGGAATACTAAAGATCTACCAAAACTAAAACATATTGTTCAAAGATGTAAGATGACAGGTCTATTTATGAACTACAAAGAGCTACAGACAAACTTAAGACCAGAAAGAAGAAGGTAATAAATGAAAAACAAAGAAAACCAAAATAAAATTGTAAAACCATCAATGAATATTATCTTGATTTTAATTTAAACAGATGAAGTGTAATTTAATAATAATTGGATATAGAAAAACTAACGCATTTAGAGAAAAACAAAACAGAACAGCAATTTAAATTTTGTTAATTACAGTAAACAAACTTCTTGGTATTAAAAATTGTACAAATAAGGGGTAGCAATGTGAACAATGGAGATCTGATAAAAAACTAAGGCCAATCTTCATACTTTGGGAAAGATTAGTGTACTGAAAAACTTTATTATCTCCAATGAGCTCTGGTAGCGTAGTGGTTACGAATCGGCCTGCGAACCTTAAGGCCAGCAGTTCGAAACTACCAGCTGTTCCGCGGGAGAAAGATGAGGCGTTCTGCTCCCGTAAAGATTTACAGCCTTGGAAACCCTGTACAGGGTCGCTATGGGTCAGAAACGACTCGATGGCACTTAACAACAACAACAACAATGTATAGCTCTGGTAGAGTAGTGGTTACAAATCGGGCTGTGAACCTCAAGGCCAGCAGTTCGAAACTACCAGCTGTTCCGCGGGAGAAAGATGAGGTTTTCTGCTCCCATAAAGATTTACAGCCTTGGAAACCCTGTACAGGGTTGCTATGAGCCGGTTCCGACTCCACGGCACATAACAACAACAACAATATATAGTAAAGAGGGGATTTGTAGTAAAAACTAATCAAACCAAAATTATCTCATTTAAGGAATCATTATTGGATACCTCATTGTTTTTTAATGGAAACATTAAACAATAAGTAAGTGTACTTTATAAATCAAGAGATTTTATTTATTGAGACTGACTGTAAAAATGGCACTATCTTTGTCACAGTACTCTCTACTCAAGCTAAGTACAATAATTCATTTCAGTGGGAACAGAGAACACAAAGATCACACACACAGGTAAGGTATTTATCAGGCAAGTTAACAGGTTACAATTCAGGACTCAAAATGGTCAGGGCATAGTTCTTCCAATCAGGACAGCACATGGTTCCTTGGCCTGACCTCTGCCCTGCTCAGGCAGTGTTACATAACTCTTGTAGTACTGCAGAAAAATGCACAAAGGGCACTTCACTCAGCAATGGGCCTCAGTCTAAAGGTGGTCAGCTCTAGCTTCAAGGGTCAGCAATTAATTGATATCCTAATTAAATGTTTGGAGGCATCCTATTGCTCAAGTGAGCCTCAAAGAAGGCTCTACTTGTTCTGTGAACCAGGAAGTCCACCTCTCTGCTTTGTGCTCATTATCTTGACTCTGCTGTTGCTATTTCTCCGCCACTACTCTGCTTCTACCAGTTCAGAGTTTTCTGTTCCTAGGTCTACAAGATTCGGTGTGCAAGGATCTCAGGGTCCAAAAGGTGTGATATATTCTTGGCTCTTATTCATATATGGCAGTAAGATCCCCCTTCTGTTTCTGAGACAGCTAATTTTTTTTTTTTTTTTTCAAAAAGAAGAGCAAAATTGACACATCACAATTTCCCTGTTAAGAATCACTCACAACTGGATCATATAATCCATCAGCATCTTCCCCACCTTCTCTTACCCAGATGCATCAAGAAAAAATCACATGGTAGAAATTTAAGAAGACGGTAACTAGAAGATACATTAAATAATCCACTACACTGCACCAGCATCCACAATCTGGAGGGCAGGGCTATTTTCCATAAAGTTCCAAAGTAGTTGTTGTTAGGTGCCATTGAGTTAGTTCTGAATTATAATGACCCTATGCACAACAGAATGAAACACTGCTTGATCCAGCACCATGCTCACAATTGTTTTATTTGAGCCTATTGCTTCTGCAACTGTGCCAATCTATTTTAGGGTGTTTCTCGCTTTCTCATTGACTCTCCACTTTACTAAGAATTATGTCTTTCAAAAGGGACTGGACCTTCCTGATAATATGTCTGAAGTATGAGAGATGATGTTGGATCATCTTGGCTTCTAAGGAATATTCTGGTTGTATTTTTACCAAGACAGATTTTTTTGTTCTGGCAGTCCATGGTACTTTTATTGTTCTCCTCTAGCACCATAATTCAAATGTATCAATTTTTCTACAGTCTTCCTTATTCATTGTCCTACTCTCACGTGCAAACCAGGGCTTAGGTCAGGCATACCTTAGTCCTCCAATTGACAATTTTGCTCTTGAACACTTTAAAGAGGTCTTGTGCAACAGATTTGCCTAATGCAATATGTCAGTTGATTTCTTAATGACTTCGTCCATGAGTACTGGCTTTGAAAAATTCAGTCATTTCTTCATTTCCCATAATGCTATTTATTGGTCTTGTTGTTGTTGTTGCTAGGTGCCATCGAGTCAGTACCAACTCATAGCGACCCTATATACAACAGAACGAAACACTGCCCGGTTCTGGGCCAACCTCACAATTGTTGACACGCTTGAGCCCACTGATGCTGCCACTTGGCCAATCCATCTTGCTGGGCATCTTCCTCTTTTTCTCTCAGCCTCCAGCTTACCAAACATTATATCCTTCTTCAGTGACTGGTCCCTCCTGACAATATGGCCAAAGTATGAGAGACGAAGTTTGGCCCTCTGGGCTTCCAAGGAGCACTCTGGCTGTACTTCTTCCAACACAGATCTGTTGATTCTTTTAGCAGCCCATGGCACTTTCAATATTTTCCTCCAACACCGTAACTCAAATGCATTAATTCTTCTTCGGTCTTCCTTATTTACTGACCAGCTTTCACATGCATATGAGGTTATTGAAAATACCACGGCTTGGGTCAGACGCACCTTAGTCCTCAAGCTGACATCTTTGCTCTTAAACACTTTAAAAAGGTCTTGTGTAGCAGATTCTCCTAATGCAATACGTCGTTTGATTTCTTGACAGTTGCTTCCATGAGTGGCGATAGTTTATCCAAGAAGAATGAAGTCCTTGACAACTTCAATCTTTTCTCTGTTGATAAGGATGCTGTTTATTGGTCCAGTGATGAGGGTTTTTATTTTCTTTACATTGAAATGCACTCCATACCTAAGTTTGTGCTATTTGATCTTCATTAGTAAATACTTTAAGTCCTCTTCATTTTCAGCAAGCAAGGCTGTATCATCTGCATCTTGCAGGTTGTTAATGAGTCTTCCTCCAATCAGGATGACACATTTTTCTTCATATAATCCAGCTTCTCAGATTATTTGCTCATGGTTTAAAATTAAGTTTAACGGTTTAAATTCAAGAATGGATTAAAATTAGGACAGGTGTATGACAGGATTGTATTTTTTCACCATACTTATTAAACCTGTATTTGTTGGTCTAGTAGTGAAGATAACTGTTTTCTTAATATTGAGGCTGCTGTCAGTGATCTTCATCAGTAAGTGTTTTAAATTCTTTTCACTTTCAGCAAGCAAGCTTGTGTCATCTGCATGTCACAGATTGATAATATCTTCCTCCAATCCCGATGCCACATTCTTCTTCATATAATGCAGTCTTGGATTATTTACAGTGTAATTTGCAAGTCTTGCAAACTAACGTACATTGTTCTGCTGAGTTTTGGATTTGTTTTATGCCTGTTATCTCTTCTTTCCCCCCAATATATCCCATTTGCCATAGAAATGTCTTCCTAGTGTCTGTTTCATTGTAAACAGATCACTTGCAGTCTAGATTTCACAGACTAGTAAACAGATCACTTGCAGTGTGGATTTCACACGTTCACAGGTGAGAATTTGTTCTAGCATGAATTGTGCCTAAAGATCTACCCATAACTGATTGAGATGTTTAATAAAATGAGATTTCTTAGTTAGAGTTTGTTTAGTACTTTTGGGATGAAGTGATGGAGTATATGTGCTTTACATGTGGCAAGGGCATGACTTGGTATGTGAGCGAGGGGTAAAAGTGAAATGTACTGGACTGCATTGTGTCCCCACAAATGTATTATAAATATCAACCTCTATGTCTGTAGTTTTAATTCCATTTGGTAATAGACTGATTTGTTATATTAATGAGGCAGGGTTAGTGTATGGTATGTCCTAAACAATTTCTTTTGAGATCTAAAGAGATTTAAAAAGCAAACTTGGAGGAATATGGGTTAAGACAGACACCAAATCACATGGTGGTCTCCAATGAACTAGAAATTAGAAGCTGAAGAGATAAGACCTTCTTAAAGACCCTAGAGCTGGTCCTCTAGATTCAGACTTCAAGCCTCTTAAACTGAAAAAATAAATTTATGTTTGTTAAAGCCATGCACTTTTGGTATTTCTGTTACAGAAGAACTATGTAACTACAGCAAACAGGTAACACTTAGATGTAGAAAGCTGACTGTTAACAAATATATGAAGAAATTCTCAAATCATTAGTAAATGACAGAAGTCAAAGCAACAATGAGATGCCAATTGTCCACATGATATTTGTAATTTAATTTTAAAGCACAAAACAAAACTTTTGGTGCTAAATTTGACAAAGTTGCAGAGTAAAAAGGACCCTCTTACACTATTGATAACAGTTACAGTCATCAATCAAGTCAACAATTTGTCAGTACTTATTCAGGTAAATTCTATATCTACTTTATGTACCGCCATTCTAATCATGCATGCTATATAACTATGGTTTCCAGATTTGTCAAATAACCAGTTGTTTTTATATCAACTAATCATAATATAAGTATATATATTTGGAGATATGGAGTACTGATGTGGCACTGTGGGTTAATGCACTGGACTGAAAAGTCAGTTTGAACTACAAGGTTGGTGGTTCAAGCTTACCAGTCACTCCTCAGAAACCCTACATTTGGTCACTATGGTTCGGAGCTGACTCGATGGCAATTATCAACAACAACAATAGATATTTGAATGGGGCACTGATTCCATTTAATAAGCACTGAACTGCAAATCACAAGGTTGCTGGTTCAAGCCCAGAAACTGGTAAGTGAGAAAAAGATGAGGCTTTCTTCTCCCAAGAAGATTTAAAATCTCAGAAACACTATACAGTATGGCTATGAGTCAGAAACAACTCAATGGCAGTTATATAACAACATATATTTGAATATGCATGTTTCTTGCAATATCTGAGACAGCTGAAGTTGAAATTAATATATATTTGCATATCCACGAGAGCCAAAATATGACGTTGAATACATGCTACCTGAATTTAGAGAGCATCTGAAGAACAGATTTGATATATTAAACACTAAAGACCAAAGACCAGAAGAGTTGTCCGATGACTTCAAGAACATCATACAGGAAGAAAGCAAAAAGTCATTAAGAAGACAAGGAAGGGAAAGATAAAAATGGATGTCAGATGAGACACTGTAACTTGCTCTTCAGCTTAAATGTTGCTGTTGTTGTTGTTGTGATGTGCCGTGGAGTTGGTTCCGACTCATAGTGACTATGGTAGCATAGTGGTTATGAATCGGGCTGCTAACCTGAAGGTCGGCAGTTTGAAACTACCAGCGGTTCCACGGGAGAAAAATGAGGCGTTCTGCTCCTATAAAGATTTACAGCATCGGAAATCCTACCTATGCAGGGTCACTATGAGTCAGAACCGACTCCACCATACTTAACAACAATCAGCTTAGATAGGCTAAAGAAAATGGAAGAAATGAGGAGGTACAAGAACTGAACAGAAAATTTCAAAGGTCATCTCTAGAAGACAAAGTCAAATATTACAACAACATGTTAAAGATCTGAAATCAGAAAACCAAAGAGAAGAACAGGCTCAGCATTTCTCAAGCTGGGGGAACAAAAGGAAAAATTCAAGCCTCCACTTTTGTTATTGAAGGATTCTCTGGGCAAATCATTGAAAGACTCAGAAAGCGTCAAAAGAAGATGGAAGGAATACAGAGTCATTGTATAAAGAGGAAATAGTTGATGTTGAACCTTTTTAAGAGGTAGCATATGATCAAGAGCCAATGTTACTGAAGGAAGAAGTCCAAAGTGCATTGAAGGAACTGACAAACAGCAAGGAACCAGGAATTGATGGAATGAAAATTGAAATATTTTAAGAAGGTGAGGCCGCAGTGGAGGCATTCACTCATCTATGCCAAAAAATTTTGAAGACAACTATCTGGTCAACTGATTGGAAGATATCTGTATTTTTGTCCATACCAAAGAGTGGTGACCAAATGGAACGCATAAATCATCGGATAATTTCTTTGATGTCCCATACGAATAAATTTTACTAAAGGTAATACAGAAATGGCTGCAAGCATACATTGAGAGAGAATTTTTAGAGGTTTAAGCTGGATTCAGAAGAGGATATGGAACGAGGGATATCACTGCTGATGTCCAATGGATCTTGGCTGAAAGCAGAGAATACCAGAAAGATGTTTACCTCTGCTTTATTGATTATACAAAATCTTTCCATTGTGTGCATCATGATAAGGTATGGATAACATTGCAAAGTATGAAAATTCCAGAACACTTAATTGTGCTCATGAGGATTCTGTACATGGACCAAGAAGCAGTTGTTTGAACAGAACATGGGAACACTGAATGGTTTAAAATTAATAAAGGTGTTCAACAGGGTTGTATTTTTTTCACCATACTTATTCAACCAGTATGCTGAGAAAATAATCCTAGAAACTGACTTATATGAAGAAAAATATGGCATCAGGATTGGAGGAAAATTAACATCCTGCAATGTGCAAATGATACAACCTTGCTTACTGAAAGTGAAGAGGACTTAAAATACTTACTAATGATGATCAAAGACCACAGCCTTCGCTATGGACTGCATCTCAATGTAAAGAAACATAAAACCCCCACCACTGAACCACTAAACAACAATCTTATAAACAGAGAAAAGATTGAAGTTGTCAAGGACTTCATTTTTCATGGATCAACCATCAACACTCATGGAAGCAGAAGTCAAGAGATCAAATGATGTATTGCATCAGGCAAATCTGCTACACAAGATCTTTTTAAAGTGTTGAAGAGCAAAGGTGTCAGCTTGAGGACTAAGGTGTGCCTGACCCAACCCATGGTATTTTAAATAACTTCATATGTATGTTTGGTAAGACAGAGGGTCAGAGAAGAAGAGGAAGACCCCCAGCAAGATGGATTGGCCAAGCGGCAACATCGATGGACTCAAGCGTGGCAACAGTAGTGATGTTGGCCTAGGATCAGACAGTGTTTCGTTCTGCTGTGCAGAAGTTCGCTATGGGTTGGTACCCACTTGATGGCACCTAACAACAAGTGAGGTGAGGGCCACATGCTTAATCACCACTTACATTGTGTTGAAAAGAGGCATTTGCAATGAATAATTCATTGGCCTTGCAAAAATTTATGTCATCTTCAGCATCATTTCTATCACCAAGGCCATATTTTCCAGCTGGACTGAAAAGTTGTTTGAACCACAAGGTTAGCAGTTCCAGCTCACCAGCCACTCCTAGGAAACCCTATACAGGGTCACTATGGATTGGAACTGACTCTATAGCATTTAACATCAACAGTAACAACAATCTTTCCTCTTTGTTTCCAACTTCCACACTCTTGCTGTTGTTATTGTTCTTGTTAAGTACCTTGGAGTCGGTTCCGACTCATAGTGACTCTGTACAGGGTTTCCGAGGCTGTAAATCTTTTTGGGAGCAGAACGCCTCATCTTTCTCCCTCAGAACCGCTGGTAGTTTTGAACTGCAAACCTTGTGGTTGGCAGCCTGACTTGTAACCACTACACTACCAGAGTTCCTTCACCAGTAATTACCAATGTATCTTGATGGTTACTTAATAAAATTTAGACTGAGAAACTAGTAGGATTTTTTAATTTCATCAAATTTGGCTTTAAGGGTTGGTGTGGAATTTGAATACTCATTGTATTGATGTATCTTCCTTACTGCTGCTGTTGCTAAGTGCTGTGGTTTCAGTTCTGACTTATAGCAACTCTCTATAGAGTTTCTGAGGTGCGGCTGTTGGGTTTGAAACACCAACCTTGCAATTATTAGTCCACTGCTTACCCTATTGCACCACACACCAAGACTCCAGCTTTTGTAGGTATATGGCTATTAACCTCTCGCAGACCGCATTGCACTTCAAGGTAGCTCTTGAATTGCTCTTTTTGATGATGAATGCTATCTCATGCCTCTTGAATTTGTCATTCCCAGCATAATAATACAGGTAATTATCCAATTCAAAATAGTCAATACCAGTCCATTTTAGCTCATTAGTGCCTATTATATCTCTCCTCATACATTCAATTTCAGTTTTATAATTTCCAATTTCCCTAGATTCATAGTTTGTACATTCCACATTCTGATTTCTAATGAATGTTTGAAGCTGTTTCTACTCAATACATTATGCCCCATCAGAAAATAAAGGTCCTAAAAGCTTTGCTACAT
>NW_006408602.1:722540-739200 GCF_000296735.1 Chrysochloris asiatica | reverse complement strand
GACCTTGCAGTTCTAATGGCTTTGCAATCTGGCTCATTAACACAGAGTGCCACAGCAGGACTCCAAAACAAAAGCCTACAGCATCTCCCATCCAAGTACTAATCAGGCGCAACCCTGCTTGGCTTCCGAGATCAGAATAGATCAGGCGCATTCAGAGTGATATGGCTGTATGGTAGCTCCAATGAAACGTGCCCACCTTGACTGACCCTGCTGGTATTTACAATACTGGTGGCAATGCTTCTAGCATCACAACAACACAGATACCATCACAGTATGACAAACTCACATATGAGTAGTTGCATTTTTTTCTCAAAGTAAAAAGTAAGATATAGAATAATTTTTGTATTCAAAAGGAAAACAAAATGTATATCATAATCACATATACAAATTTAGAAATATGTATCAAACATGATATGCTTCACTGCACCTAGTAACAACAATTAAATTATGATATAATGAGTCACAAAAAAGAGTGAGACACAAATAGTAAATGTTGAGAATGGAGATAATAATAATAAAAATATTTATACAATATGAAAATGGTCTTACCCAAACCCAATGATGGAATATTACATCATGGACTGAGGAGTATGAATAAGTGCTGAGTCTAAGACGAAGAAAAGCATATTAAAATAACAAAACCATGTGACACGCATGGAAGAAAAATGAAAAGCCTGACAGATGAAGAGAAGGGGAAAACCCTAAAGATAAAAATCCTAATTATTGGTGAAAGTTTTTATCTTTCTCTTTAAAATCTTGAGTCAAACAAGAATCCTAGAAATACTGATCTCCTCACTAATGCCATGCTTTCAGCTATGCATTCATTGATACCTTTTCTAAAATGTCGTTCTCATAATACAATGTACTTGTTTTAGAGTGATATTTTGATTCCAAAAATATTAAATATAATATCATTTATGTTGTTTTTGTGAATACACACAACAAAAAATAAACTGTGTCAATAATTTATGCATATACCATTTAGTGACATTAGCTGTATTCTTTGAGCTCTGCAACTGTTCTTACCCTGCCTTTCTTAGTTGTTCTTTCCTCATTAACCTGAATTCATTGTTCCCTAGAGTTCCTATCTCATCTTTCAAATTGCTGTTGTAAAAATTGTTCCATAAAGATCACGGAGTCCTGGTGTAGAACTATAGGAAAGGCATTGGATTGCTAAGCTGAAAGGTTGATGGTTCAAACCTACCATTCACTCCTTGGAAATCTTATCCAATGTTGCAATGCATCAGAAAAGACTGGATGGCACCTAACAACAACATGTCAGAGTATAATGCTAATGGTAGAGTTTTGTTTTGTTTGTTTGTTTGTTTTTTAACTAGTTAAACTAAACAACTATCTGGTTTTAAGAAGATTTCAGTGGATAATTTTAGCTTAAGTTTTAAAATTTTTCTCAGGGTGATAGTTTCAGGGGTTCATGCAAGATTTCTGACTCCAGAAAATCTGGAGGCCATTGGAATTTGAAATTCTCTTAGAAAATTTTCTCCTTTTGGTCAAGACTATTTTAAGGAATATTTTATCAAAATATTCATTAATGGAGTCCTGGTATCACTGGATCACAAGGTGGTTTGAGCCACAAGATCGATGGTTCAAACCCCTCAGCAGCTCGTCAGAAACCTTATATAGGATTATTATGAGTCAGAACCAACTGTCAGCAATTAACAACAACAACAAATCATCCAGTTTTGATTTCATGGCAAAGCAGGAAATTGATAATGGTGGTAATTAGTCATGCATTCCATATCTTCTTCTTATTTTTGACATTCCTTCTTCTGATTTTGCACTCCTTATTTTAATATTATTATTCTGATAAAACAGTATAAAAAGTTTGCAAGAGTACTAACTTTAAGATTAATGGATCAGATCAGTAGTCTTACTAGCCTTTACTAGTAGTGTTACTAGTCTTTACTACCCATAAAATAAATTATAAATTGAAAGTATAATTCATATTAGCAATTATTAAAAATATACCTAGAAATAAATGTGTTAAAATACAAAATCTTTACATGAATGATAAGAAAATCTAATGAAATATATTAAATAAAACCTAAATAAATGGGCAAATGTTCAGTATGAATGATTAAGACCTTCAGTGATATTGTCCTGTTATGGCACTGTAGGATAAGGACTAGACACTTAACTGGAGGGCTGACGGTTCAAACCTAATAGTCACTCCTTAGAAATTATAAACAGGGTTACTATGAGTCAGTACCTACTCAGTAGAACTAACAACAACAGCATCAATTATGAAAATGGTAAGTATAACCATATATTTTTGTAAAATATGTCAGAGTAAATTTCAGTGAATCTCACAGGCTGATCAAAAGTTTATATTGAAGAGAAATAAGAGAATGAGGCAAGTTTGAAAATAATTTAGGAGGGGAAAAAGGCATTCTCTAAGAAAAGACATACAGAGTAGAGCAGGGATACCCAAAACAGAACAACAATTATACTGTTAAAATTGCAATCCATTTACTAAGTTGACACTGGAATTACTGGACAATCATGTGAGAAAAAAATGTAAGCTAAATTATCACTGAATCCATTTCTTGCCACTCCTTCCAAAATACAAGTGAATGAAAGACATGTCAAACAAGCAATAAATAAAAATCCTGAACTAATATAGGTGCTGTATCGATAATCAGTAGTCATTTACTAATATCAGCATAATTTTAGTGGCTTCAAATAACACATATTTATGATTTTACAGTTTTGGTTTTTTTGTTGGTTTAACTGTTAAGCTATACTTCTAAGCTCACTGATATCCTTGGAAGAATTAATTTCTTTATGTTTATCTGATTAAAGACCCTGAATTCTTGTTGCCTATTGAGCCCATTGTTGTCATCAATATGTCAATCCATCTATCTCACTGAGTCTTTCTATTCTGCATTGATCCACTACACTGCCAAGCATAATATACTTCTCTTAGAACCATTCCCTCTCTGATAACATGCTGAAAGTACATGAGTCTAGTCTTATCGTATACTTCTAAGAAGCATTCTGGTTGTATTCCTTCCAAGAAAGATTTGTTCATTCATCTGGCAATCCACGGTATATTTAATATTTTTGCAACACCATACTTCAAATACATCAATTATTTCTCAGTTTTTTTTTTTTTTTTCTTTTTCATTGTACAGCATTCACATGCACATGAGGTATTGAAAATAGCATGGGTGTGGGTCAGGACCAAGATAGTGACATCTTTGCTTTTTGTGCTTTAAAGGGGTCTTTTAGGGCAGAAATGCCTGATGAACTACATTGTTTGATTTATGGACTGCTACTTCCATGGGGGTTGATTTCAGATCCATGTAAAATGAAATATTTGACAAACTCAATCATTTTTCTGTTAATTAATTGCTTATTGGTTCAGTTATAAGACTCTTCATTTTATGTTGAGGTATAAGCCACACAAAAGTTTGTCTCCATTTTCAATAAGTGAGGTTGTATCATTCCCATTTTGCAGAAACTAATGAGTCTCCCTCCAATCCTGATTCTGCAAACTTCCTTATATAGTTCATTTTGTCAAAATATTTGGTCAGCATATAGATTGACTAATTATGATTAACTCAACTGTAAGAAATTACAGTTTCATTGTAAGTAGGTGATCTGTTCCATTGTCAGCAACTGGCCTTGTTCTGGCTGATGATAGTAAGCGTCTCTATTTTCTCTTTCCACAAATATAGTCCATCTGATTCCTGTGCATTCCATCTGGTGAGGTCTAAATGTAAACACACCATTAATGTTACTGAAAAACAGTATTTGCAATGAATAGGTAATTGGTCTTGCAACCTCTATTATGAGATCTCAGACATATTAGTTCTATCACTAAAGTCCGAAGTGGTTGGTGCAAATATGTGAGTAATAAGATTTACAGTATTTTCTCATGGGGATATAGATAATATCCTGTCACCAACTGAATTGCACTTTAGGATAATCTTAAAATAGTCTTTCTGATAATGAATATGACACCATTTCTCTTGAATTTGTCATTTCCATTACACAAGATCATCTGATTGTCTGATCCAAAATGGTCCATACCAGTCTGTTTCGGTGCACCAATGCCTTGGCTATTTATCTTCAAGTATACCAGTTCAATTTTTACAATTTCCAATGTTCCCAGATTCATACTGTGTATATTTATTCAGTTAGATGTAAGTGACAGTTTTTGCCTTTTTACTTTTCATTCTTCTAGGAAGTTTTGGTTAGTTTCTTAAAGAAAGAGATAAAGATATTTAAACTTCACATTTTAAGATCCTAAACTCGTGCTACAGAAAATATTTTAGAAATACATATAGGAGGAAGATATCAATAGCCTTTTTTATAGATAAAATGAGCCCTGGAAGAAGAGTTCCAAGCTAATTTAGTAAACAAACGAACTAAAGAAAACAAAACAAAATTAACATTGTCGTTGTAAAGTTCTGTCCAGTCAGTTCCGACTCACAGAGACCCTGTATACGGTTTCCAAGAAGCAACTGGTAAGCTTGAACTGCTGACCAGTGCATTACCCTGAAGTGCTATACCAAAAGTAACATTGTACTATGAAAATAACCTTAATCCATAAATAACTGCTTATAAAGACATAAACAACATATAAAGGTAATAAATGCTTCTGAAGCAAAGACCTTATTCTGCAGATTTAAAAGACACAATATCGTTCATGTAATAAATAAAGACCAGACAATGCTGAAATTTGTTGTTGACATTTTGAACAAAGAGTTTATAAGAATCCACTTTAGTGAGGGTGATCTACAGAATTTTAAACTGTGGTTTCATATTCATATCATGTAATTTTTTTCAAAAGTTTTAGAAAGTGAATTTGGGCAAATTTTAAAGGACAAACTCTTTTGATTAAGATAAAGCATCTTGTCTGACTTTTGGATGAGGAGTTATAGGAATGGGTTTGAAAGAAACAAGTCTTTAGTCTTTATAGATTTTGGACTATTTGGATTCTATCAAACTTCAAATATGTGGAAAAAATCAATGTATAGTATTTAATTATTATATGGAAAATATTGCTAGTCAGGTTCTGTTTATTACTGTGATTTTTAGAAATATTCTATTTCTCTAATAAAGAGAGTTGAAATGAACCTGCTTTTTATCACCAAGATTGAAAAAGAAAACAAACAAATAACTGAAAGTTTCCATGAACTGTAATACTCTGACATAAAAACCAAAGAGTTCTCTGTGGTTTCATGGAAGCTTAAGTAGATGTGAGGATCAAAAAAGCTGTTCTCTGGCCTCCCTAGCATCCCAGAGACTGGCGTAGATGCAACAAATTTAGCTTGTCCATATGTGTATGAAGTAGGGATTAAAACTGATACTATTCTGTTTTTCAGAAAAAAAGTGCTTAATTGAAATGTAGATCAATGAAGACGTATGCATTTACTATGCTTGTTTAAGGTAATCAATTACTTTTGATGTTAATGGCCATTGAGTGGTTATGATTTAGAGTGACCTTTGGAGTGATGGCGGTTTTGAACCAACAACTTTGGGGTTAGCAGTCCAGTACTTATCCTACAGTTGCACACTAGAACTTCAAGGTAGTCAACATAAGAAGAAAAAGAAAGACACATCTTTCAAATTATTACATGAGAAATAATTGAATAAGGTAGTATGTATAATGCCACAATCAGGAATCACCATGCAATAAGAACTTCAAAGCCAAATCAGATGGCCTAACCAGCCAAAAAGTAGGTATACTCTGTACATAAAAAGTTTAAGACTATTCCTTAGTAGCACAACATACTAAGCTGTCAGGAAAATTATTCTGTAAATTAATCAAGTTTTGAATTTACTGAATCATGTTAGCTACTGCATATGATCTTCTGATACCATATCTTAATGTATTTTCTATTTGTATCATGATTTAGAGGAGCATAGTGGTTCCATGCAATACTCATCTCATTGTGTCTTGAATAGGATTGTTATGTATAGGAATTGATTCAATGGCACATAACAACAACATATGACTCAGCTGAGTGCAATTTTCTGTATACATTAAGTGATTCTCTTGGATAAAATTATGCACTTGTTTATTTTTAAGTGCCATTGATTTAGTTTGGACACATAGTGACCCTTGTATAGGGTTTCAAAACTTCAAATCGTCATGGTGCTGAAATCCTCATCTTTCTCCTGCAAATTTTGTACTTTTGCTGTTTTTGCTAAGTGCTGTTGAGTCCAAAACATAATTCTGTTCAAATTGCTCTAGATCAGTTAGGCTGGGAACATTCATACTTCAAAACAAGAATAATTAGAAATAACTGTAAACATTGCTTACATCTTGACACATCTATGAGTCTTTTTCTATATTTTCTACTTACTTTGATAGATCTAAATTTCCTGGCCAATGTCATATGTTGTTAGGTGCCATAGTCAACTCTGACCACAGAGTGACTCATGAAAAACAGAAGGAAACGCTGCTCGGTCATGCACTATCCTCTCAATTGTTGTTAATGTTTGAGACCTTTGTGGCAGCCATGATACCAATCCATTTTGTTGGTTTACCAAGCATGATAGTATGTCTGTCTTTGTTACCTACTATTGCTAACAGAAATACCACAAGTGATAATTTTAAGAAACAAATGTTTATTCTCTTATGGTTTGTTGTTAAGTGTTATTGAGTTGTTGCTACTATGTCAATCCATGTCATTGGAGGTCTTACTCTTCCTGTTTTCCACTGAGCCTCCATTTCTCTAGGTGCAATGTCCTTTTCCAGGGACTGGTACCTCCTGGTACTCTGAAGTATGAAAGCTAGAGTCTTACCATGCTCATTTCTAAGGAGCATTCTGGCTATAATTTTTTCCATGATAGATTTATTTGTTCATCTGGCAGTCCATCATATTTTCATTATTTTTCTCTAACACTATAATCTAAATGCATCCATTCTTCTGTTCCTTATTCATTGTCCAGCTTTCACATACATATGAGGCAACTGAAAATACCATGACTTGGATCCAGCACACCTTAGTCCTCAAACTGACATCTTTGCTCTTGATCACTTTAAAGAGACCTTTTGCAGGTTTGCCTAATTCCATCCATTGTTGGGTTTCTTGACTGCTGCTTCTGTGAGCATTAATTGTGCATCCAAAAAAATGAAGTATTTGACAACTTCAATATTTTTTCCATTTCTCATTTATTATCCAGCTGTGTGGATTTTCATTTTCTGTTTTTTGCTTTCAGTGCAAACCACACTGATAGCTATATTCTTTGATCTTCATCATTAAATATTTCAAATCCTCTTCGTTGCCAACAAGCAAAGTTGTGTAATTGCGGTTTGTTGTTGACTCTTCTTCAAATCCTGATGCCACATTCTTCTTCCAGTTTGGGGGATTATTTGCTCAGAATACAAATTGAACAAGTATGATAAAAGGATAGATCCCTGGCACACATCTTACCTGATTTTAAACCATTCAGTATTCCCTTGTTCTGTTCCAATGTCCCCCTCTTGAACTATGTTACAGATTCCTCATGAACATAATGCAGAGCTTGTTATGGAATACTCATTCTTCCCAATGTATCGACAATATGCCATGATCAACATAGTTGAATCCCTTTTCATAGTCAATAAATCTCAAATAAGCATCTTTCTGGTATTTGCTTTCAGCCAAGATACATTTGATGTGAACAATGATATCCCTAGCTCCATGTCCTCCCCTGAATTAAGCTTGAACCTCTAATGTCTCCTTGTTAGTGTAGTCCTGAAGCCATTTTTGAATTATCTTAAGTAAAAGTTTATTTTCATGTTCTCGTAAGGATATTGTTTAACAATTTCCACATTCAGTTAGTGCTTCTTTCTTTATTAGAATGGTGTCCAATAAGATACTTTGGAAATCACTTGGCTGGATAGCTGTACTCTTATTTTGTTGACAGAAATAATGAGCTCTTTCTATGCTACATCAGTTTGTTAAAACATATCAATTGTATTCTGTCAATTTCTGGAGGTTTGTTTTTGTCAATGCCCTCAGTGCAGCTTGGACTTCTTTCAATATCATCCACAGCAACAGCAACAACAACTATTTTAGGAAAGCAGACCACCTCATTTTCTCCAATGGAGATGCTGATAGGTTTGAACTCAAATCATCCTTCTCCCATGGATCTGCTAATCGGGTTGAACTGCTGACTTTTGAGTTAGAAGCTAAGCATTTTAACAACAGTTCCTCTCAGATTCCTCAAGCACATAAAAGAAAATAATATATGGTGACAAGTAAATGATCATTACATTTTTATCCTTATATTTGACTCTTATTCTTACCATTGTTATTGCCATAATATCGTTTTAAAGGAGACAGAAGCAACCACATACAAAGCAGCTATGACTTAGAACCAACTAGACCGTACACAACAATGATCGTTTTCATCATATTCATAGATTATTGTCTAACTTTAGGTTACTTGCTATGAATGCAGGACATACACAATAAGAATAAAACCTATTTGCCCATAAAGTTTTAAATGTAGTGGTGGTGGTTATGTGCCGTGGAGTCCGTTCTGACTCATAGTGATCCTACACAGAGTTTCCGAGGCAGTAAATCTTTATGAGAGCAGAAAGCCTCATCTTTGTCCTGCGGAACAGCTGGTAGTTTCAAACTGCTGACCTTGAGGTTAGCAGTCCGATTAGTTATGACTACACTTTTAGAGCTCCGTAGTTTTTGAAGTGGTAGTCGTTAATATGTTCATTGCAGTGCAGTTAATTACTTACTATGTCCCTTCTAACCATATTCCTCCATTTTGTGATAAATTGTAAACCCTAGCCTCTATGCCTATGGTTGGAACCGTGAGTTGCTCTGTGGTTTAATGCACTGAACTGCAAAGTCAGTTTGAACCACAGGGTCGGCAGTTCAAGCTCACCAGCTGCTCTTTGGAAACCCTATACTGGGTCTCTATGGGTCAGAACTGACTCGATGGCACTTAAAAACACCAGCAATGCCTATGGTTATGGTTCTATTTTATAGTTAGTTGTCTGCTATATTAATGAAGCAGGATTAAGGTGAGATGGTCTTCACCTTACTGGAGATTGTAACTCAATTCAGCACCCTGAGTTTCCTTGGGGTTATGTTGTCACTAAGTGCCTTCAAGGAGACCCTGCATAGGGTTTCCTGAGAGTGACTGGTAGGTTTGAACTGCTGACCTTGTGGTTAGTACTCCAGTACTTGTCTTCCAGCATCTCACCTGTCATCTAATATGTATGAATGTTTTGATAAAATGATTCTCTTGCTCTGGCTCCTGCAACTGCTTGTCTCCATCAGACATCCAGTTCATGGGACTTGCAGCCTATTGTTGAATCTGATTCACAACTTCCACAGCCTTACACATCAATAGCCTGTCTTCTGACCTGACGATTTAGGTGAAGAAAACTTCTTCACCTCTGACTGATGTCTGAGCTATGTATTTGGAACTTGCCGATTGCTACAGATGCATGTCTTTTTTTTAAAAAAAAAACCTCTTGTGTTGATCCTTCTAAAATAAATTGTTCATGAATTCACATAGTTAGGCTAGTTTAGTTAGTTTAGGAGCTCTGATAGTGTAATGGTTACGAGTTGGGCTGCTAATCTCACAGTCAGCAGTTCGAAACTACCAGCAGTTCCGCGGGAGAAAGATGACGCTTTCTGCTCCCGTAAAGATTTACAGCCTCAGAACCGACTCGACGGCACTTAACAACAACAACAACAATATTCTAAAAGGTAGTTTTCTAACTTTAGCTTATCTGCTTGGTTGTTGTTGTTGTTATGTGTCATGGAGTCGGTTCCGACTCATAGCGACCCTGTACAGGGTTTCCGAGGCTGTAAATCTTTACCAGAACAGAAAGCCTCATCTTTCTCCCGCGGAACAGCTGGTAGTTTCTAACTGCTGACCCTGAGGTTCACAGCCGTATTCGTACCTACTACACTACCAGAGCTCCTTGACCTGCTTGATTATAGGCACACTAATACAATTAGAGGTATGGCACTATAGGATAAACATTGGATTGCTAACTACAAGGTTGGCAATTCAAGTCCACCAGCCATTCCTTGGGAGCTCTATACAGGATTGCTGTGAGTTAGAACCGACTTGATAATACTTAACAACAATAAAAATACAAAAATGTTTTTGTGCCTCATGTCTTAAAAGTAATACTTTTTAATATGTGTATCTAGTTTTTTCAGAGTTTACTATTGCTCGATATCCTCAAATTTAGAGAAATACTGGTGTCTTTTATAAATTGACAAGACCCTTATTTGATTAACCCATAATTTGTGCTCACATAGCTTTTTAATCATAGACATAATTTTCTTTTAACTTATATATTTTTTAATTTAAGAGGATTTTTTTTTTTCAATTAGTCATGGACTTGGAAAGTAATTTTTTCCAAAGCTATTTATTATAAATATTTTGAGCAATCAAAAATATTTTCTGAGGTTTGAAAACTCTGTACTATGCAGGGTAACATTTACTATAAAAGACAATCATGTTTAAATGTCTTAACTTTGTTTCTTTTTCTCTTACTCCAACTTTCTCAGATTAGCCACATGAAAGCTCTCTCAGTATTCCAGCTAATCTTTTCCCTACCTGAATCAAAATGCTTATGTCTCCTACCACAACTGGCTTCTGAAAATGCTATGTCTCCTATCACAATTCACAAAGAAAGGATTAGGGTGATATGCAAAGAATAAGAAAAAGAGGGAGAACCATCATAAAACTACTATTTATTTTTATGTGTTAGTAATAATAACAGGGAAACTAAGAAAGAAGAAAGGTGAAAAAGAGTTTAAACCAGCACACAAATACATAAATGGAATGCTTTTCATAGTTTATCTACATTGAATGCATTTGGAAATTTTCTAAAGAGTTTATTCTTCTGTTTAATATGTGTGTGTATACAATTTTTCTTTTTTAAATTTAATCATATTAAATATAGTCAGTCTTCAGGGAACACCTCACACATTAGAGTTTGCTACTGAAGTAATAGATAAAAGATATCTGTTACCTTCTTTGTTATATCTTTTCAAACATATTCATCAGCATTTTTATAATTCATTTTTTGTTATTATTTCTACAAATCCAGAAAAGTAGCTTTAATATATTTGCTTCAGTTACTTTGATATTAGCCAAATCTTCTGATAAGTTTTTCCTATTTTTATTATGAGGCAGAAAATTTGCTTTGCATCTAACTGAAGATTTAGTATAAAGAACTGAGAAAGTTGTATGAGGTGTTTTACGTTTGGATAAAAAGTATTGTATTTTGTCCTAATTATACCTCAGCCTGAGGAAAAATTTATTCTAAAACTCATATTAAAGTATTTAATAATGGACTAAAAGCATTATTGACCTTAGCTTCTCTCTATGTATCAGGGAAGCAGGTGAAAAATAAATTATTGTAGAGCTTAAATAATATAGTATCATTAGTAAAAACAAATAAAACTTTTTAAGGGAACAAATTGTGCTTGGCAGTAATTATGATGTATGGCACATTTTTTGAGTGATATTTTTCTTACTTTTGTTTTAATCTTTAACATAAACACAACATAAACATAACATAACAAACTGAAATCTGACACAAATGAACTCAGTAAGTTACAGGTAATCAAGAATATGAATAAATGTTCCCTATTTTACAAAGCACAGTAGCTCTGTAGAATAAACACTGGATTATAAACCACAAGGTTAGTGCTTTGAGCCCACCAACCTCTCCACAGGAGAAAGAAGAGGCTTTCTGCTCCTGCAAAGATTTACAGCCTCAGAAACCATATATAGCAGCTCTATGAATTGGAATTGACTCCACAGCACTTAAAAATAACACTTCTTTATAGAATAATTAACAGTGCTGTTCAATAGGATACAGAACTGAAACTGACATCAGTGAACATTATTACAACTTGTCAAAAAAAAAAAAAAAAGGAGATTTGATTGTGATGGTGTGATGGAAATTTCATAGTACAAAGTTGTTACCATTTAAAAATATGCAATTTATTACAGTTAACAAAACTCTAAATAAAGCTTTTTATTTTTTTACATGAAAGACTATACAGAATAGGGAGGACCAATGTAAACAATAGGAGGTCTGACTGAAAACTATTACAAGGACTTTTACTTTGCAGATTAGTGTTTCAAGTACATTTATTATCGCCCATGGGTGTTAAAAATGGGAATCTGTGATAAAACCTAATGAAAACCACATTATCTTATTTTAGTCATCATTAGTGGATAACTTACACTTAAGTGAGACATAAAACTATAGGTAAGTGTAATATTTAAATTAAAATGGAATTTTTATAGAGACTGATTTAAAAAAATGAAACTAACCAACCCTCCCACAGCAGTCTCTTCTCAAACTGGGTTCAATAGTTCATTTCAGTGGCCACAAGAACTCAGACACAATAGTCAGCCAAAAGGTTTATTAGGAAAGGACCGGAAATGATTACGGTAGATTTCTTCCAATCAAGACAGGCTATCCTCTGCTGTGCCCACAGGCAGACCTCTCTCTGACCCTTGGCCTGACCCCTGCCCTGCTCTGGCAATGCTACAAAGCTCTTTTAGAGCTGCTGATAAATGGTGACAGGACACATCAGTCCACTGTAAGCCTCTGATGAGGGCACTCAGCTCTAACTCTGTGGGTCAGCAAACCTAGCGCTCCCAATTAAATGCCTGGAGGCTCCTCATTCTGCAATTAAACCACCTACCTTAAGTCACTGTTTTACTTGCTCTGTGGACTGGGCAGCCCAATGCTCTGTATTGTGAACTGACTTTTGGTTCGGCAACAGCTGCCCTTCAGAAAGGGTGTGCTGCTCCATGTCTTGCTCTATCTTGTTGGTAACCAGATCCCTGCTCCTGCTTCTGAGATGACTCATTTTATACCCATGTTAGCGTTCAAGTTTTTACACAGTGACAATTGCCTCTGTTAATAATCACTCACAACAGAATCGTATAATCCATCAGGATGTTCCGCCATTTCCCTTATTCAGACCCATCAGTTTACAAAGGTATTAGATATTAGCTAATTCACTACATTGCCCTGAAATATGTGACATGCTTGTTTTACTTACTATAGTACTACAAGAGATCTTATTTCTATCTGAATAAGAAAAAAAAAAAAAGGTAACAGAAACAGTTGACTAATACCATTTACTTCTTAAACTAAAATAAACTTAAAAATGCCATAGTACATATTTCACTAAAAGAAAGTCAGATGATACATAGACCTCTGATATCTTAATCTACTAATTGGAAAAGGAAAATGTCATGTTCTGTACTCTCCCAGGGCTCTCTAAATGATAAAAATGTTTACAAATATTTAATTTTGGAAATACATCAAAATAAGTGGATGATTAACTGGCTTTGTTTATTTTATTTAGATTGTGCCTTTTTTTCTTCAGAAATTAACTAAATTATCTAGAAAGTTCTAGTTATCCATATTTCTGTTTATATTTGTTAGATTTAACTCAAGTATCTTTACTTGTATTCAATCATATTAAAATGTATTTGTATCAAATCAAAATTGACATTTTCTAAGACCACCTCTCATCTGTCAGTTTGTGGTACTGTGGTGGCTTGTGTGTTGCTGTGATTCTGGAAGCTATGCTACCAAGATTTTAAACACTAGCAGGGTCAACCACAGTGGACAGATTTCAGATGAGCTTCCAGACAAAGACAGACTAATAAGAGGGAGTGACAAACTACTTCCAAATATTTAGTTACTGAAAATCTTATGAATAGCACTGTCAGCACCAGATTATTGAATATTGAAACATGATGAAAAGCACCAGTATATTGTCAGATATAGTGCCAGAAGATGAGCTACTCAGGTTGATAGACACTCAGAATGCAAATGGGGAAGAGCTGCCTCCTCAAAGTAGAATTGCAAAGTATGAGTATTCCACAACACTTAATTGTGCTCATGAGGAACCTGTACATAGACCAAGATGCAGTTGTTCGAACAGAACAAAGGAACACCGAATGGTTTAAAATTAGGAAAGGTGTGTGTCAGGGTTGTATTCTTTCACCATACTTATTCAATCTGTCTGCTGAACAAATAATCACAGAAGAAAAATGTGGCATCAGGATTAGAGGGAGGGGGACTCATTAACAACCTATGATATGCAGATGATACAACCTTGAAAGCCAAAAGAACTTAAAATACTTATTGATGAAGACCAAAGACCACTGCCTTTGGTATTGATTGCACATCAATGTAAAGAAAACAAAAATCCTCACCACTGGACCAATAAATAACATCCATATAAAAGGAGAAAAGATTTAAGTTGTCAATGACTTCATTTGCTTGGTTCAACCATCAACACTCATGAAAACAGTAGTCAAGAAATCAAGTGACATATTTCATTAGGCAAATCTGCCATGCAAGGCTTCTTTAATGTGTGAAAAGCAAAGATGTCAGTTTGAGGACCAAGGTACAAACTATAATATTTTCAGTCACCTCATATTCATGTAAAAGTTAAGTAGTGAATACAGAAGACTGTAGAAAAATTGATGCATTTGAGTCATGGTGCTGGAGGAGAATATTGAAAGCACCATGGACTGCCAAAAGAACAAATAGATCTGTGTTGGATGAAGTGTATCTAGAGTGCTCTTTGGAAGCCATGATGGCTAGACTTCGTCTTTCATGCTTCAGATATATTGTCAAGAGGGATTTCATGTTGGTAAATTGGAGGATCAGAGATAAACTGATGGACTGGCACAGTGCCAGCAGCAATGGGCTCAAACGTAGCAATGATTATGAGATTGGCCCAAGATCAGGCAGGGTTTTGTTCTGTACTGCATAGGATCACTATGCAGTGCAGAACAAAAGTCAGAACCAACTTGATGGCACCTAACAACAACAAGGTGGTTACATTTCTAATAAGTGAAATTCATTTTATGGCAAAACATTTTTATCATAGACTGAAGTATTACATACATTTTTTGGAAAATAATACAAAAAGCAAAGAGGAACTCAATTATCATACAGGAAACATGTATGATATAGATAAAAAGTTAAAGCTGGCACTTTGTATTTCTAATATTTCATCTTTAATATTATATTGCAGTTTACTAGTCTTGTTTGAATCAGCTATGTTATTTAAAAGAGATAATATCCTCCAAGCTAATATTTTTCTTGCACTTTTAGAGAAAAATCACTCTACCAGCAAAATTTCAATAGGTAGGCATGAGCATTTTTCATTTTGTATTAAACACTTTGAAAATTCAGTGAAGATACTAAAACCATTTGCCAGTGGTAGAAAAAGATCAAATTCTAGTCATTGTTTTCGTTCGATAAAAACTTGAATCAAAAAAAAAAAAAAAAAAAAAGAGATAGGAAAAGTTTTCTGTCTAGAGGAAAGCTTTTATACACATACAAGGACTATTGTTGTTATTGTTAAGTGTAGTCAAATCCTTTCCGACTCAGCCACCCAGGATAGGGTTTCTGAAGAGTGGCTGGTGAGCTTGAACTGCCAACCTTATGGTTCAACCCAACCTTGCATTCCAGCACAGTAACCCATAGTGCCACATGAAGATTCCATACAAGAGTTAAATTCAGACAAATTAATGCTCAAATACAAGAGATAAAACATTGAGGCCAATTTAAAATTTTTTTAATGTACCAATGCCACTAGCAGCTGCCATTGAGTTAATTCTAACTGTTGGCTATTCCATGTGTGTCAGAGTAGAATTGTGGTCTATGGGATTTTGAGTGCCTGATTTTTCTGAAATAGATCACCAAGTTTTTTATTACCCCCCCCTTTTTTTTTTTCAATTTATTGTGCTTTAAGTGAAAATTTGCAAAGCAAAAAAAAAAAAAAAAAAATCAATTATTAGTTGACACAGAAATCATTCCATGACATTGGCTGCAAGCCAAAGTGTGTCAGCACTTTCCCTAGTTCCTCCACGGTTTCCCATTTCTGTTATTCTCATTTCTTGGTTTCTCTAACCCTCCTTAACTGCTAATATTTGGTTTGGGGTTAATGTCCTTTTGATCTTGTATAGGTTGACTGTTCCAAGGAACATATCTTTCACTTGATATTTTTTTTTTTTATTTTATAGTCCCATCTATCATTTGGCTCTGGTAGCATAGTGGTTACGAATCGGGCTGCTAACCCCAAGGTCAGCAGTTCGAAACTACCAGCTGTTCCACGGGATAAAGATGAAGCTTTCTGCTCCCGTAAAGATTTACAACCTCAGAAACCCTCTGCAAGGTCACTATGAGCCAGAACTGACTCTATGGTATTTAACAACAACAAACATAATTTGGCCGAAAAGTGGACTTTGGGTTTCTCTTCAGTTTCAAACCTTGAATTTTAAATTGAGGTATAATGTACATAAGAGAAAATGCAGAAAACTGAAGTGTTTATTTTCCTAAGATTTCATAATTAAATACTCCCATGTAACTACTAGCCAAAACAAGACACAGAATGTTCCCACCTCCTAGAATGCACACACATGTCTCTAAAACCTAAAACGAATCTTCATCTCCTATACTGTGACCCAGAGGCAAATCCTTTGTTATCAATACAATGTTCTTAATACTCATTCGTCCATGTGTCTCAATAGTTCATTTCCATTGGTAAGCAGTTTGTTGTATGGCTGTACCATATTTGATTTTCATTTACCTATTTGTTGTTGTTGTTAGGTGCCATCGAGTTGGCACTGACTCATAGTGACCTTATGGTACAGCAGA
>NW_006408602.1:715414-721557 GCF_000296735.1 Chrysochloris asiatica | reverse complement strand
ATAAATGAATAATAATTTTAATAGCTATCTTTGAATTAATTATAGGGCAACCATGATAGTATTGCATTAATAATTCACAATCATTAAAATGAAGTCTGCAGCTCAATTGCATTGCTATAAAAAGTAACATTTTGGAAATCAAATTATTCTTGTATAGATAGATGTTTAGGAACCTTCACACACTTGTGATGTTAAGTATAATTATATCCTTAATATTATGAAAGGTTTGACTTTCATTAACAAATAATTAAAATATTAGGTTTTCAGTTTTGCATGGTTGTTAATTATTTATTATCTTCCTTCCAGTCAAATTTCTCCAGTTTGTGATATATTGAAAATCTTCATTTGTAAACCTGTGGTTATGGAACCTGTTTGAAATGAATTGCTAAGGAGTAAAGATTAATGTGCAGCTAAGAAGTAAGATTATACTGGAAATAAGAAATAAGGATGCCCCCATCATGCTAGAAGGTTTGACACAAGTCACTACCTTTAGTTTCCCTCGGGGGGCATGGTCTGACTTCAATTTATAGTACTGCTTTCGACAAGCTCATTCTATTGCCCTGGATTTTGCATCTGGCTCATTGCATCTGACTTCCAGCTAGTGGGACTTTCAGCCCTTCACCTGACCTGATTGATCAGTTCTCTTAGTCTTGTGCATCATTAGCCTGTCATCTGACCTGATGACTTGGGTTCCTCAGTTCCTTAGACTACATGGGTGAGAAGACTCCACCAGACTAATCTCTAAACTATGGATTTGCAACATACCAGCCTCCACATTTGCGTGAGTCATTTCCTTTGACAACTGTGAATTTTGTGATCTGTTGCAGCATGCTGCAGAACCCTCAGACTTTATGAAGATGAGTAGTGATGATTGCAATCAAGATGGACAGTTGGGATAGCCTTAACCTCCAACTCATAGGGACCAACCTTGTGTTGATCATTCTGAAGTAAATTATTCAGGCAACTGGTGTCTGACTCACTTTAGTGTGTGGTTTTGGAGAAAAGGAGATAAATGGGAGAAAGGAGCCTTTGAGTTCTCAATGGGATAAATTTCATTCATTGATTAAAGCAGTTGTGATGCTACAATCACTTACACATATTCATTGGATACATAATTGTTAAGAATAGATTTAAGTATTGACATATTAGCTATGGAAATACAGAGTGATAATGAAAGAATGGGACATACAATTCCTTGGTTTTTTGTTATCAGTAGTAGTTGCAATAGCAAGAAAAAAGAATGAAGGGACTGATGGTAGCACTAAGCCAATTAGGTCAGCGATACAACCATTTGTCTAAGATCTCACTCAGAAGTGAAACATGGTGTTAGAACAGCAGGAAATACCTCTATGATTGCTGTTCACTAAGAAGGTATCCCAAGAATGGAATGGGAAAAAAACAAGAAGGACTTGAAACCAGAGGGTGTAGTATAAAGGAATTGCTTCAGTTGGTAGATTGGTATCATCAGCTTCCTGAGGATCTATTACTAAAATGGATTCTGACAGTGACTGATTTAAGGGCATTGTCTTTAGTTTTGCATACTACAGAGTAGAAAAGTGTGTTTGGGTTGATGCAAGATTCACAACTTACTATGCAATAGTCATAAATGGTAATACTAGATCCATTTGCACGAGAGTTTAACTCAGTAGGGACAGCCAGATTGGTGGGATGAATACAATTTACAGTAAAATCTGTTGCAGTGAGAAAGGAAACTCCTTCTCTCCTCTTTAAATACTCAATGGGGCACTCTAGAGGAAGCAGTTAGTGTGCTTAAGTAGAAGCAATGTTGGAATGACTTTATTGTGACCATGATAGTCATCAAATGAGTATGACATGGGTCATGACAGATATGGTAATCAAGGGAACCCATTGTACGTGGGCATCCCACATACCCTTACTATTGATGTAATTCTGCAAAATGATGCAATGGACAGCAAGGTCAATTTAAACTGTTTAGATCGGTGGTTCAAACCCATCAGCTGTTCATTAGTAACCCTATATAGGGTTGCTATGAGTTAGAACTGACTTGGCAGCACTTAACAATGACAACAACACTAGTAACGTGGGCCACCACTATTTTCATATCTGTCCTAGCCTGTTCTTCTGTATTTGATAACATAATATCACCAATGTTATATATCACTGATATTGAGATCTGCACCAAGTCCAAATCTATTCTAACCGTACTTTAGATACAGAGTTAGAATAATAAGGTGAGTTCAAATAACTCTGAGGCAACACACTGAAAATATATTAGGATCCTTCCCATTTGAAAGCATACTATGGCTTGCTCTTTTCTAAAATGGGATGTGAAAAAAAGTCGTTTGTAAGATTAACCACTGAGCACCAGTCCCCTTTAGCATGCTGTATTTTTTGAACTGTTAGTACCATGTATTGAATAGCTGAACAATATTTGTTGTTGTTTTTGTTAAGTGCCATCTAATCACTTCTGACCATAGTGACTATGTATAGGGTTTCCATGGAGCATGTGGTGAGTTAGAACTGCCAACCTTCAGGTTCAAATGAATATTTCAGTCCAGCACATTGTCCTGCAGCACCACACTATGTTATTTAGACCTCAGTTATCTACTGTCAACTTTTATGAGCCATCTGCCATTTTCACTGGACCTAGGATTGTTACACAGAGAATTTTCTGCCACCAACTCTCCAGCCTTTAGCATGTCTTTAATCAAAGTGGTAATGTCCTTTTCCCCACCACGTATCCTATACTGTTTCAAATTAACAATCTGGGAAGCATGGGTTATCCCTCAAAAAGAAATGGTAACCCCTGAACCTGTATGCCAGAATCCCCAAGGACCTTTTGGAATGGACTGTATCTTCATCCCTTCTGGCAAAATTGGGATTGACTATGAATTAGTACCATATTGCTTACTGGTCAAGATACCCCACTAGTCTTGTATTTATAAAAAAATACAAATTAAAAAAAAACCCTGCCCAACATGAATAGGAGTGAACTAAAGGGAAAGCATTCACTAGACTAGTTTTGCCACCAGCAATTTGGACTAACACAGCAGTTGAACATGATGTCTCTTCCAAAGGCTGAAAATCTGATAAAAAATAAACATGAAATGGAAGGAAGGAGAAATAATAGTTGAAGGCAAAAAATGAATCAATGTGTTATGCAGTGGGGAAAATCTAACATTATGCTGAGACCTCGAGAGAGACTTGGGGCAAGGGAATAATCTTCTATCAGTTAAATTTGATCAGGGCCAAGAAGCGTGAAGATGAGATAAACTTTTAGATAACCTGACCAGGTCAGATGGGCACAAACAGCAGACCTGAATGTTTGGTACCTGAGTAACATCACCCTTAGAACTCCTTACCATACTGAAGGAGTAATCATCAGTGACTGGTTAGTAGTGGTAAATGATTGTGAAGGGGAATTAATCCTTCAAGCATGAAAGGGCAAATGGTTAGAAAAACCAGAGGATGGCCTGCAAGACAGCTAATTATTTCTCATGACCCCTTTGGCCAAATTTCTCCATTTTGTGATATATTGTAAATCCTAGCCTCTATGTCTGTGATTTTTTACCCATATTGAAATGACTTGCTAAGGAATAAAGATTAAAGTGGAGCTAATGAGTAAAGATTGGAGTCTTGGTATGGTGCTTCAGGGTAATGTACTGGACTGTAACCTTGGTTTGAACCCAAGGTCAGTGATTCAAGCTCACAAGCCACTCCTTGAAAATTCTATATAGAGTCACTATGAGTCAGAACCAACCTGACAGCACTTAACAACAACAACAACAACAACAACAAGGAGTAAAGATTAGTGTGGAACAAGCAAATAAGGATGCATCCACCTTATGTGGTACTATAGGATATGCACTAGACAGCTAATCAACAATCACAAGGTTGATGGTTCAAAATCACCAACCACTTCTTGGAAACCATAGCAGGGCTACGATGAATCAGAACCAACTTGGTGACACTTAACAACAATAACACCTTGCTAGATCTTTCTTAAAATATATTCATACAATTTTCCATTTAAATAGATCCCAATTACTTCTCGACTGTAACAAGTGTAACAACTCACCACCTTTCATTTCCCTTTGGGACATGGACTGACTTCAATTTATAATATTGCTTTGGACAAGCTCATTCTCTTGCTTTGGATCTTGCAACTGAATTATTATATCTGACTTCCTGTTCATGGGATTATCAGCCCATCACTTGACTTGATTCATTAACTTCTTCAGCCTTGTGCATCAACAGCTTGTAGTCTGACTTGCTGTTTTGGGTTTCTCAGTTCCCAAGACTACATTGGTGAGAAGATACCAGTAGTCTAACCTTTGAACTATAGATTTGGGACTTGCCATCATCCACAATTGTGTGAGCCATTTCCTTTGACAATTGTGAGTTTAGTGAGACCTTGCAACTTGAGGGAAAAGAGGCGTGACAATTGATATCTAGGGTTATGGACTGGTATAACATGTTAGAAAGGTCGGTTGGGATATCTTTAACCTCCAACTTGTAAGGACCAGATCTTTCTCAAAAATATTCACTCAAGTTTCTATTTGAACTCATCCCAATTATTTCTCTACTCCACCATGTGTAACAAAAGAAAATATAGATATATTTACATGGCCTCCGGTACATAAGTGGCAGGAAAAGAATATATAGAAGAGGACCAAATGGTTATAAGAATCGTTATAATTCTTTAGAAACAAAGCTTTTGTGTTAGGATATACTAATTTGTTAATTAAGAACTGATCAGAAACTTGGACAAGGCACACAAATGTTACAATTGTGATTGTAAAAATAACAAATGACTGAAAAGTTAAAGATGCAACAAGTGAAGGTGATTTTGATGAAAAATTCATTGCCAGGAGTCTTGGGAAGGGACTGTAGGATAAGCATTGGACTGAAAGTTCAGATGAACAATTATTACATTTTAAGCTTGAAATACTTTAGAATACATGCATGTGTATGTGCGTATACTTACTTACAAGACAAAAAGATACATATGTATATGCATAAATAATAGAACAAAGGAAGGAAGAGAATACACACACACACACACACACACACACACACACACACACATATATATATATATATATATAAGAAGGCCATACGATCTTTATTAATAATGACTTGGTGTTTGTTATTTGTCAGAGTAAATCACTGGAGGATTAATGTTTCATATTCTGTTTAGAAAATACAGTAACTGATAGAAATCATGGATATCTCTTCCTCAATCTGAATTTATCAATAAAATTTTCTTTCTCAGACTAACACTGAAATATCACTGTCTGTTCCAAATTAAAATTTTTAGTCTAAACCTTTAGAATTTAAGTATGTTTTTGAACTGGTACAAAACTACAATACTTTGGCTTTTATTTCTAAACTAACGATTGAACCTTTTACATTTTATCCTGAACATGAAGTTTGGTAGGGCTGCTATTAATTTAGATTGGTTACCCTGGAAACAAACCCTTTTCTTTTAAAACCATCTCTACTGTAATCCTTTTTGTTAAAGCACACACATACAAAATTAAAAGAAATTTTTTTTTTAAGATTTGAAAAGATAAACTACATTTCTTTATTCCTTATCTGTCATAGGAAAGATAGTTAAATGATTATACATTTAATAATAAAATTGTGTTTGTTAGAAATATATAAAAATGAGTACTTTTGTCATCTACTTTGGGGGCAACAACAACAACAACAACAAAAAGTCTTCTCAATACACTGTCCTTACTCTTCAGACATCTGAAAGAGAATAACATTTTCTGGTAAAATATTTATGTCTGTTGTACTGTCTTCCAGGTTGAAAGCCATTACTCTCAAGTCGATTTCAATCCATAGAGATGCTATAGAACAAAGCAGAATGGAGAACAGAAAGGCCTGGTAGGGTTTTCAAGGATATAAATCTTTTTATCCCATGAAAAAATTAGTTTATAAAATTGATAAAAGGAATAAGAATTCTGAATACAGACAGTCCCTGAATTATAAACGAGATTTATTCCTTGCTGTGTCTTTAAGCCTTTAACAGAGCATATTGTTTTTATTTTAATTTAGCTTTGCTTCTGTACAAGAAGGGGGAATCCTGGCAACATAGTAGATTAAGTGTTGGGCTGCTAAATGCAAGTTCAATGGTCTGAACCCAATGGTAG
>NW_006408602.1:704438-714459 GCF_000296735.1 Chrysochloris asiatica | reverse complement strand
TAGGCTTTCCAAGACTATAAATCTTTACAGAAATAAACAGTCTCATCTTTCTTTAGTGCAGCAGCTGGTGGGTTTGAACAAACAAATGAGGGGGTGACTAACACAGTATCACTAAAGAAAAGGAAGACTCAGAGAGGTGCACAGGAGTTATAGCCAGCAAACATAATTAGGAAATCTTGCATTATCAAAAATAACAAATGAAAATCTACAAGTGAAAACATAAGCTAGCAGGCAAGATGAACAAATATGAGTAGGTGAAAGGGACTATATTCATTAACATATATAGGTTTGGCAGATGGTATTCCTATAAATGTATCTATTTTTACTATAAACAAAGCCATGTTTATAATACCACAAACAGGGCAAACATTTGCAATCTCCTTAGTTGTAACCAAATACTATTAATGTATGAGTCACTGACCTTGGAAGCTTGGAACCATAGTCCCAGGAACATCAAGGTTAATTGGCAAAGCTTAGTTCACAAAGATAATGCTCTATATTCTATTGTCATGAATAGGAACTGGCTTTTTAAAAGTTTGTGAGCAGTCATCTGAAGTTCCATTATTGGTCTTTCCCCATATGAAACAAAATGAAGAATATAAAAGATGCATGAAATTTTATAGTCCAAGGGACTAATGGACTACATGAACTTCAGTTTCCACCATCCTGAGACCAGAACTAGATGGTTCCCATTACCTGGCTACCACTACTGACTATCATGAAAGAGTTCACAACAAAGTGTGTTGGATAGAGTGGGAGACAATATGAAACAAACCTGAAAATCATTTAAAAAATAATGAAAGACTAGGTAAGCTTACCAGTTGAAAAACATTTTAGACTGGGTTCTCTACAGAAGTAAAATCAGTGAAGCTTTTATAAATACATACAAAGAGAGGCTTATAAGAAAGAAATCACTCACCCAGTCATAGAGGTGGTGAAGTTCCAAGTCTGTGGGTCAGATATCAGGCTGAAGGCTTCTGAATCACATAGCTTCAGGGCTGTTGAAACCAAGATAGACAAGTGAGATGGCAGAGAGGCATGTCAGGCAGGTAAGATGTCAGGGTGCTGAATTCTCAGCATAGGCAGACAATAAAGCAGACCACTGACTCTAGTTAAAAGAACTGGAGGTTGGATGATGTAAAAATATGAGACCAAATTATTCCTTCCACAGGCCCTCTATTCAGCTGGATCTGATTATTTGCTACAATAACCACACATAACTAAGACATCATACTCACAGTTATGGGGTTTACTAAGAAAGGTAATAAATTACAATTCATGTCAGAAATGCTAGGGCACAATTGTTCCAGTCAGAACATTCTCTTCTTAGAAGACATGCACACAGGCAGGCCTGTCTCTGCCCCTCCAATGTTGTGGTTCAAACCCACCTTTTGGTCTAGTGCTTTATCCTGCAGCAACACACTAAGACTCTACAGAGCTCTTTTAGGGTTGCTGATAAATGACAACAGGATGCACCACTCCATTATAAGCCTCAGCCTGAGACTCTAGTTCTGTATATAAGAAACCTAGCTCTCCCAATTAAATACCTTGAGGCACTCCATTCTGTAAGCAAGCACCTTGCTCAAAGTCACTCAGTTTTACTTCATAAACAGGGAAGCCCACTGCTCTTTCTCATAATCTGGTTCTTTGCTTTGTTGTTGCTGCTCCTCTGCCACTCCTCATGTTGCATCTTTCTGTCCCTGGGTCAAGGAGGTTCAATGTGCAGGGATTTCAGGGTCCAAATGGTATTCTCTATTCATAACTCTTTCTTCTTTGATGTAGTGAGATCCTTCTCCTGCTTCTGAAATGGTTCATTTTATACCCATACTAGAATTTCAAGTTTTCACAATTATAGTCAACTCCACTAACATCCACAGCTGAATCATGTTATCCTACCAGTCTGTTTCCCATGTTGTCTTTCCCAGACCTGGTGGTAGTGGTGGTTGTATGTCGTGCAGTTGTTTCCAACTCAACAACCCTGTATAGGGTTTCCGAGGCTGTAAATATTTACAGTAACAGAAAGCCTCAGGTTTCTCCCATGTAACATTTGATCATTTTGAACTGCTGATCTTGAGCTTAGAAGCCTGACACATAACAACTACTCTACCAGAACTCCTTTTTCCTAGACCTAGCTGGGCAGAAACAGTGTTTTGTAGGAGTTGCAGACTATGGCTAAAAGAGACATCTCATCATTCACTTTGTCACAGATGATGAAACAGATGCAGGATCTAGATTCAACAAAAAGCACCAAGATTTGCTCCAATATCCAATATATTGAAAGCATACCACACCCCAGAGGAAATGTCCTTTCAATTTATTGGTGGCTCATAGAAGAATTCATCATGGGGCATTATTACATCTTACCTGGCAAATCATTGAGAATCCTGGTACAGTTAAGTTGACATTAATATCTTAACTATCATAGGTAGTGAATGGTGGCTATCCAAGGCCATGACCCTTAATTCACATTTCAGGTCTGTAAAACTCACTTCCAGGACTTAACTTCAGCCAAACAATGGAGTGGTTTACATGGTGAGAACTAACACAAGGGAGATACACGTTACTCAGCATAATCAAACTTTTGATATTAATAGAGCGGCATTGGACCAAGGTAAAAGTTCAGGAGGACTAGGAAACAGGAAACGCAGGAAAGATGTGATATACAGAATGTTACATGGTGGGGATTACAATTTATGACATGAATCTAAATGTATACAAATTGAAGAATAGAACACTGATTTGCTGTGTAAGCCTTCACCTAATTGACAATTAAACAAAAAAAAGAAAAAAACTATCAACCTACAGAAGCAGAATGCCAAAACTACCTCTCATGATACTTTAAACACTCACTGTTTTAATCAAATGTGCACATTAATAGGTCTTTGGAAGTTCAAAGGGTATGTAGTATATAAAGTGAGCTACATGGAACTGAACTTCAGAAGAGACAGGATTCTTATGGTGCTAACATTAAATAAACACATAGTTATGAGGTTGTTGTTGTTGTTGTTGTCAGGTGCCATCGAGTTGGAACCGACTCATAGCGACCCCATGCACAGCAGAACGAAACAATGTCCGATCCTGGGCCAACCTCACTACCGCTGACACACTTGAGTCCATCAATGATGCCACCTGGCTGATCCATCTCGTTGAGGGTCTTCCTCTTTTTCTCTGACCCTCCACCCTACCCAGCATGACATCCTTCTCCAACGATTGTTTCCTCTGGACAATATGTCCAAAGTAGGAGAGATGAAGCTTAGCCATCCTGGCCTCCAAGGAGCACTCTGGCTGCACTTCTTCCAAAACAGATCTATTAGTTCTTTTGGCAAGTTATGAGGTAGTTCCCTTCAACTATTAGACCTTAGATGTCTTTAAAGAGTAGCAAAATAATTGCAAAAAAATGAATTACTTTTTCAACAAAGATATCTAGTGGTCATTTTACCTGTTGTTTCTGTTCTTGTTAGGTGCTGTTGAGTCCGTACTGACTCATAGAGACCTTTTGTATAACAGAACAAAACACTACCCGGTCCTGCAACAACCTCAAAATTGTTGCTATGCTTAAGCTCATTGCTGTTGTCACTGTACCAATCCATCTAATTGGGGTCTTCCTCTTTTTCACCTACCCTCAATTTTCCCAAACATGACATCCTTCTCCAGGGACTGGTCCCTCCTGAAAACATGTCCGAAATATGAGAGATGAAGTCTGGCCATTCTGGTTTCTAAGGAGTCTTCTGGCTGTTCTTCTTCCAACACAGATTGGTTTGTTCTTTGGATGGTCCATGGTACTTTTAATATTCTTCTCTAACACCATAGCTCAAATGCATCAATTCTTCTAAGGTATTCTTTATTCATTGCCCAACTTTCATTTGCATATGAGGTTATTGAGAATACCTTGACTTGTGCTAGGAGAACCTTAGTCCTCAAACTTATATTATTGCTCTTGAACACTTTAAGAGCTCTTGTGCAGCACATCTGTGTAATGTAATGCGTCCTTTGATTTCTTGACTGCTGATTCCATGAATGTTGATGATTGATCCTTGCAAAATGAAGTCTTAGACAACGTCAAATCTCCCGTCAATCTTTTCTCCATTAATCTTGATGTTATTAAGATTACAGTGGTGAAGCATTTTGTTTTCTTTACATTGAGGTGTAACCCATAACAAATGCTGTTGTCTTTTATTTTAATCAGTAAGTATTTTAAATCCTCTTATCATCTGCATATCACAGGTTATTAATGAGTCTTTCTCAAACTTGATGTCACATTTTTCTTCATATAATCCACCTTCTGGAATTATTTGCTCAGCATAGACATTGAATAATTATGGTAAAAGAAAATTACCCTGGTGCACACCTCTCCTAATTTTAAACCATCGGTGTTCCCTTGTTGTATTGTAACAACTGCCTCTTTGTCTAGGTACTGGTTTATTATGAGCACAATTAAATGTCCCAGAATGCTTATTCTCCAAAATGTTTTCCTCAACTTGTCATGATCCATATAGTTGAAAGCACAGGCAAACATTGTTTTGGTGTTCTCTGCTTTTGGCCACAATCCATCTGACTTCAGCATTGATATCCCTCTTTTCATGTACTCCTCTGAAACTGCTTGAGCCTCTGACAGTTCCCTGTTAATGTAATGTTGCAGCTCTTTTTGAATTATTTTTGGCAACATTTTACTTGCATATGATACTAATAATATTGTCCAACAATTTCCACTCTCTGCTGGGTCACCTCCGGTTGAAAAGGGCACACATATGAATCTCTTCCATTCAGTTGGCCAAATTTATTTTATAAATGAATGAATGCCTTCAGTTCACATCAGTTTGTTGAAAGATTTCTATTTGTATTGCATCAATTCCCAGAGCCTTGTTATTGCCCTATGCCCTCAGAGCACTTTGGGCGTCTTCCTTTAGGATCATTGACTCTTTATCATATGCTATTTCTTGAAATGGGTGAACATCACCATTTCTTTTTGATACAATGACTATGTAGTCCTTCCATCTTCTTTTGATGCTTTCTGCATCATTCAATATTTTGCCAGTAGAGTTCTTCAATATTGTAAGTTGAGACTTGAATTTTTTTCAGTTCTTTCTTTCATCTTGAGAAATGCTGAGCATGTTCTTCCTTTTTTGGTTTTCTAACTCCAGATATTTGCACATTTCATTATGATATTTGTGCAAACAAAATGAATTGTTTTGTTTGTTTTGCCATCTTAGTAATGAAGGAGAACTGTAAACCAATAATCAATTGATTAAAAAATAATGAACTCCTATATCTAACAATTCTCCAAATAATTAATAGATTGAATACAAATATATTTTAGTCCTCTACATATAAATAAGGATATCATGCTTGGTAGGGTGGAGGGTCAGAGAAAAAGAGGAAGACCCCAATGAGATTGATTGGCCAGGTGGCAGCATCAATGTCACAAAATGAAACACTGCCTGCTCCTACCCCATTACTGCTGCTAGTGCGGCAATCTATCTCATTGGGGTCTTCATCTCTTTCACTGACCCTTCACTTTACTAAGCATGATGCCCTTCTCCAGGGACCAGTCTCTTCTGAGAACATGTCCAAAGTATGAGAAACAATGTCTCACCATCCTGGCAGTACTTCAAAAACAGATTTGTTTGTTCTTCTGGAAGTCCATACTATTTTCAAGATTTTTCTCCAACACCATAATTAAATTGCATTGATTGTGCATAAGGAACAAAATCAGTGTTCCTTGTTTTACAACTTTCACATGCATATGTTCTTTTTGTTGTTAAGTACTGTTGATAGGAGGCAGTTGAAAATACCATAGTTAGTGCTCTTTAGCACTTTAAAGAAATCTTTGCAGAAGATTTACATAATGCAATATGTTGTGACTGCTGCTTCCATGATTATTGATTGTGGATCCAAACAAAATGAAGTCTTTGAAAACTGCAATCTTTTCTCTGTTTATTTATTGTTCCAGTTGTGAGAGTTTTTGTTTTCTTAACATTGCATCAATCTTTGTAGCTTCACTAAACTCAGCAAAAGCAAGGAAATAATTGGTGATCTCATTATTGAATAAAGATGCAAAAATTATAACAAAACATGAACAGTCTTGTAGGATTAATTCAAATAGAATAATTTTTATTAGAAAAAAATTCTAACACACTTCAAAAAGTTGTTGTTGTTGTTAAGTGCCATCGATCAAGTCAGTTCAGATTCACAGTGACCATTTATAGTGTTTCTGAGGAGCAACTAGTGGGTTTGAACTGCCGATCTTGTAGTTGACAGTCCAGTGCTTATCATACAGCCCCACATTTCAAAATAGTAATATAATAAAAGAGACAATTTAAAAGATAATCACAATAGATTAAAAAAAAAAAATGTATTGAGAATGCCTACAAAAAAGAAATAGATATGTAATTCCAACTATTAAGTTACAAAAAATAACATTTTTGTGTCTCCACCAAAGATACATTGAACCGGAATCTATTTCCCAACAAGATTGCCAAATGATTCCTGTGTATGTATAAGAATCACCTGGGAATCTATAAGAATAATTTGGAATTTTCATAAAAGTAGGTACAATGTACCTGAGGTGGCAATGCAAATTTTCAGCAAGATGTCAGACTGGAATGAACAAGTTCAAACACATGATTAATGGAGACTTCTAGGTGATGGGTTTCGTTGCTTTTCACTTCTATCCTCTGTTCAATTATTTGAGAAGAGCATGAACTCTGATTTGTGTTTAAAGACATAAGACAAAGAGAGTAGTTTTTATTCTCCTTTGACTTTTTTAGCATTAAAAAGAATATTTGGAGTTCAGCTGGGTTCTCTAAAGAATATTCTGCTCTCAGAGTTATGAAGAAAGATTTTTAAATGTTTCCTTAGTCTGCTGGAATAATTGATTCCAAGGGTCTTCAGTTTTCATCACTTTTTTTTCCTTCCGAACAGGAAGAGAACCAGTAGTTGCACTTCATGAGATGGCTGCTGATGAACTTTGAAGATACCAGTTACAGTCACCAAAGTAGGGTGTACAACATTGTCTTTGTGGACTATGCTATGCCAACTGGCCATGGTGTCTTCTGAGACAATGATCCTAAGCCCCCAGATTCAGTTACTCATTGCCTCAAGGTATTTGATTGTTGTTGTTAGGTACCATAGATTCAGTACCAACCCATAGTGACCTTATGCACAGCAGAACAAAACACTGCCCAATCCTGGGCCAGCCTCACTACTGTTGCCACGTTTGAGTCCATGGATGCTGCCACTTGGCCAACCCATCTCATTATTGTTTTAGAAAGATACAATTCTCTATGCAAAAAAAATAAAAGTACCTACTGAAAAAGTAATCATTTAGAATAAGAACATTTTTCAGAATATAAGATTAATGTTCAGAAACCAGATATATTTAATGCCTTAGAAAAAGTAATTAAAACTACATAATTTTATAGTATATTTTATTTCTACCCAACTGATAAACCAATACTCTGTCAATTTCTCCTACTGTGGATTCTTGCCTGCTGTTGTGATGCTGGAAGCTATGCCACTAGTATTTCAAATACCAGCAGGCTAGCACATGGTGGACAGGCTTCAGCAGTATTTACAGACTAAGACTAGGAAGGAGAATCTGATGACTTACTTCTGAAAATATTTGCAGTGAAAACCTTAGGAATCACACTAAGTATTGTCTGGTAACTATCAACAGATGAGCCACTCAGATTGGATAGCAATCAAAATATAAATGGGGATAACTTGCTGCTTCAAATTACAGTTGACATTAATGATGTGGTTGGAGTAAAGGTTTTGCAATGTTCATTTGCTGATGTGGTATGATTCCAAATGAGAAGAAACAGCAGCAAATATCCATTCATAATTGAGGTATAGAATGTATGAAGTATGAATCAAGCAAATTGAAAGTTGTCAAAAATGGAATGGAACTTAAAAAGACCAGTGTCTTGGGCATTGATGAAGTGAAATGAACTAGCAATGGCTGTTTTGAATCAGACAATCATATGGTCTACTATGCTGTGGAAAAAATTTGAAGCACAATAGCATCATATTCATTGTCAATAGAACATTTCAAGAGCTTTCATGAAATAAAATGATATCAGTGAAAGGATAACATCCATATGCCAAAAGTAAGACCAGTTAATAGAATTATTATTAAAATTTGAACACCAAATTTTAATATCATAGATGAAGAAGTTGAAGATTCCTACCAACATCTATAGTCTGAAATTGATCAAGTATGTAATAAAAGATGCACTAATAATTACTGGTGATTAGTATCCAAAAGTTGGAAATAAAGAGGAAAGATCAACAGCTGGAAAATAAGGCCTTGCTGATAAAAATGATGCCTGAGATTGCATGATAGATTTTGCCAGACCAATGACTTACTCATTGAAGATACCTTTTATTCAACAGCATAAATGGCAGCTCTGCAATTGGACCTTGCCAAATGAAATACCCAAGAAATCAAGGAAATGTATCTGTAGGAAGAGACAATGGAGGAGATCAATATCATTAGTCAAAACAAAGCCAGGGACAGACTGCAGAGCATACCTTCAACTGCTCTTAAGCAAGTTCAAGATAAAGATGAAGAAAAATTGTATCAAGTACACAAGAGATAATATACAACCATCAGTATATCCCACCTGAACTTAAAGACCATCTCAAAAATAGATTTGATGCATTGAATACTAATGACCAAAGATCAAATGAGTTGTTGAATGACATATAAGAAATCATACACAAAGAAAGCAAAAAATCATTTAAAAAAACATTAAAGAAAGAAGAAACAATAATGTAAGGCAGAAGAGATGCTAAAATTTGTTCTGAAAGGAGAGTAGCTAAAGTGAATGGAAGAAATTAAGTAAAAGAGCTAAACACAAGATGTCAAAGAGTGATTTGAGAAGACAAAGTAAATTATTATGATGAGATGTACAAATATCTGGTGTTAGCAAAACAAGGAAAAACATGCTCAGCATTTCTCAAGTTGAAAGAACTGATGAAAAATCCAAGCTGTGAGTTACTATATAGAAAGAAGCTATGGACAAAATAGTAATGAGCCTGGAAATCTCAGAAGAAAGAATGAATACAGCGAGTCATTATATCAAAAAATAACTGGTCAAGGAAAAAGCCAGAGAGAGAGAGAGCAGAGAGCAGGCAGGCTTGTGTAAGGCCAAAGGCAAAGATGGAGTGAGTAAACTAGCTAGCGAGGAGTGAGTGAGCCAAGGAGAGCACAGTGTCCAGAAGACAGTGAAGATTACTCTTGCCTCTCTGCACCCAATCCTGGAGCCCACAATGCCTCTGTTCTCCAGTGGAGTAGACATGGCCTTGCTGGGCCATAGTCTCTTTGCTGAAAGTGGCTCAGGAAGTGAAGCTCAAGGTTGATTGTTTCAGGGATCGCTTCACAATTGAGGAAGAAGATTTGGTGGCATTTTCCCCCCAAAGAAGTTGTTAGAACTTGATAATTTTTTGAAGGAACCCATCTTAAACATCCTGACCTAACTCAGATCTACTCAGACATGAATCTCCCAGTCTCTGACTCCATTCGTCTCACCAATGGCCATGATGGACTGGATGGGCCCACTTATAGAAAGCAAAGGTTGGATGAGTATGAAAAAGCCTTCCAAGGAACCACGGTGTAGGTGATGACCAAGGGAATGCTGAAAAGCCACCAGCAGCTGGTGGACATTATTGAGAAAGTGAAACCTGAGATCCAGCTGCTGATGGAGAAATGCAACATGGTCAAAATGTGGGTACAGCTCCTGATTCCCAAGATAGAAGATGGGAACAACTTTGGGGTATCCATTCAGGAAGAGGCAGTTGCAGATCTAAGGACACTGGAGAGTGAAGCTGCCTCTTATCTTGACCAGATTTCTAGATATTATATTACAAGAGCCAAATTGGTTTCTAAAATAGGTAAATACCCCCATGTGGAGGACTATCATCACACCATGACAGAGATTGATGAGAAAGAGTGTATCAGTCTTTGGCTCATCATATCAGATCTAAGGAATTAATATGTCACTCTACATGACATGATACT
>NW_006408602.1:697185-704083 GCF_000296735.1 Chrysochloris asiatica | reverse complement strand
TAGCTACTTAACCAACTGAGGGGAACCCACTCCATCAGCTCAATTCTTATTCATAGCGGACCTATAGAGAATTCCCAAGATTATACTCTTTAGAGGAGCAGACAGTCTCAAATATGCCCTTCAAAGTGGCTGGTGCATTTGAACTACACAATGTTAGGTTAGCAGCCCAATGAGTGAAAGATATCAACATTTGTGCTCATTCCAAACAAAGGTGATCCAACAGGATGTGGAAATGACTGGACAATATAATTAATATCACACACAAGTAAAATTTTATTGAAGATAATTTAAAAATAATTGTAGCAGTGAGGCTTTCTGCTCCTGTCAAGATTTACAGCCTCAGAAATCCTATACAGGGTCGCTATGAGTCAGAACCGACTCCATGACATACTACCACTACCACCACCTTCCGCATCCTGGGAACTGCCAGAAATTTGACCCAGATTCAGAAGAGGATGTGGAACTAGTGATATAATTGCTGATCTTAGATAGATCTTAGCTGAAAGCAGAAATTATCAAAAAGATGTGCTTTATTTACTATGTAAAAGCATTCAAGTTTGTGTGGGTTTTAACAAATGGATAACATTGTGAAGATTACAAATTACAGAACATAATCATGTAACATAAAAGGTGGAAATAGTACATAGATCAAGAGGTACACATTTGAACAGAACAAGGGATACTTTTTAAAAAGTGTGTGTCATAATTGCAGCCTTTCACCTTACTAATTCAATCTTTATGTTGAGCAAATAATCTGAGAATCTGTACTATGAGAAGAACACAGCATTAGGATTTGAGAGACTCATTAACAACCTTTAACATGCAGATGGCATAACCTTGCTTGCTAAAACTGTATCTTTGGAACCCTTATGTTGAAAACCAAATACTAACAAAGCCTTCGTTATGGATTGCATGCCAAGATAAAAGAAAATATGTTCAAAACTGTATCAGTGGACAAGATTATGATAGATGGAGAAAGTATTCAAGTTGTCAATGATTTCATTTTTACTTGAATCCATAATAAACACTCAAGGAAACAACAGTCAAGAGATCAAATGATGAATGCATTAAGCAATCTACTGTAAAATTCCTCTTTAAAATGTTTAAAAAAAGCAAAGACGTCACTTTAAAAACAAACTTGTGCCTGATTCAACATATGGTATTTTTAATCACCTTGTTTATGAGAAAGTTGAATAATGAATTATGGTATTGGCAAAGAATATTAAATATGCTATGGACGGAAAAATATGTGTTGGAAGAAGTATATCTAGAATACTTCCAAGAATCATGGATGGCAAGACTTCCTCTCATGGACTTGGGAAATGTTATCAGGAAGGACCAGTCCTTGAAGGATATCATGCCTTGAAAATAGAATGTAATATAAATAGAGGACGATCCTTAATGAGATGGATTAATGTAACCGCTGCAGTAATGGACTAAAGCATACCAGTTATTGTTAAGACAGCATATGACTGGGCCATATTTCACTTGGTTGCATTTATCAGGGCTGGTATGAGTCAGAATTGACTGGACACCTACCACCATGAACAAGACTAGCCATTATACCACCTGTCTATCAAATTGGACTACTGGAGCACTTTGCATGAAAGGATGCCTCTGTTATTTTATATACAGGAAGGATCACCCATGGTGAACATGTTTTTATCAGAGCTTCCAGACTAACACAAACTAATAAGAAAAACCTAGCAATCTAATTCTAAAAATTAGCCAATGAAATACCTATAAATTACAAAAATATTGTTATATAGTTCTGTTATATAGAGCTGAGCTTCCTAGATTAGAAAACTCTCAAAATACTGAGCGGCACAACAATGGACTCAGCCATACCCACCATCCTGAAGATAGCTGAGTGCTCCTTCTATTGTAAATCAGGTCACTGTGAGGTGGAGGACTCCTTGGAATCTAATAACTAGAACAAGTTACACTTACACAATTTGCTTTTAACACTTGAAAGGGTGATTGTACTTCACTTTATATAGTTTTACAAAGAATGAAATAAAAAATAAAAATAAAAACCTAAAACAGGTATTTTATTTCTACTGGGATAAAAAAGGTATATAAAACTCATTTTTTCTGATTTTTTAAAAACAAACCAATAGAAACTTGTTTTGCATTTGTGAGTAAATGCTATCAAATATGGACATAAGTGACAAAGAAATAAAGCTGCTATGTCTGGATTAATAGTCTAATTTATTGTGCTTATCTTACAGAAATTCTACCTGTTGTTCACTTCTGTATCTTTCTCTCTTAGTGTTTCACTAAGTTAGGCTATTATTGCCTCTTTGTGAAAGGTCAAATCTTGGCATGTGTATAAAGAACACTGAATTATTGCTTAGAAAATTCTCTGGAAAAGTAATAGCCTTTTCTGATATTTCTCTCATGCAGTTCTTCAAACACATTGAGCATGTCTGTAGTGTCATTGTGAGAAGAAAACTAGATGATTTATATTAACAGCCATGAAAGTTTTCATCTGTTAAAAAAATGTATCTTATTTGACTATTCATTTGTAGCCTGCTTTCAAAAAATACCTATGATTCTTGATTTGCACAGTGTTTCAGTACTGCTGATAATTCATGGAACTAGAAACTGTTTCCTTCCTACTAAGAATTTCCAGGTTAATGAAGACAAAAGCTTGACTGAATTTAAATGCATGTTTTCTTTCTACACCAGCCTCTTTAGATTTGGTTTCCCTTAATATGTCAGAAAGTACTGAGCACTCTGAACTTGATTCTCTGTATCCTTTGAAATTATTCTATTACCTATCTCCTTTTAGAACAAATTAATCATAAAATGAAAAAGCCTTACCAATAATTACCTACCATCTTGTTTAAATAATGTACTTAAATATTTATACAACAACTCCCATATTAAACTAATCAAATGAGAAATGCAGCTAAAGGAATTGCCTTATAAATAAGGCTGCCCAGAAAGATGATAATCTACTTTTCTATGCCTCTGTAATTTTCTAGCCGAATAGGTTTTCATTGTGTTGCAAAATACTAGCAGATTACCAGTGACATGAAAAATGTGTCAGCACATATAAATGTAGGCTGATACTAATGACTATTATTCATTATATTATTGACTCCTATGGGATTTTGTTTGTAGAAGAAAATGCTTGAAACAGGCATAAGCAGCATGTTTATAATATATAAAACCTTTCTTTAATTTTTAGTTATTCTAATTTTTTTTACTTAAAAAAATACAAAGCAATAATTTTATTTGTTGTTGTTATTGTCATCTGTCTTCATGTCAGTTACAATCCTGGACAGGGTTTCTGAGGAATGGTTGAGGGTTTGAAACACTGATCTTATAATTAGCAGTCCAGTGCTTATCCTACAGTGCCATCCCAGGACTGCCATTATTAGCCTGGATTTCCATAGGTACTTAAAAGGTAAGATTGAATACATTAGTTAAATTATATAAAAATGTGATCCCTAAAATTTGATCCATATTCCTCAAATTGAAGCAATAATAAACATTAATTTTATTATGCATTATCTCATTTCACCTTATAATATTCAGATCATCAGCTCAGGAAAGAATAAATCTCTACAAAATTTTTTTTAAAGTAAATAGTTATAATTTTTTTTTACTCTGTTGTAAATTGAATCAAGCTTTATTGAATAGATCACCAATATTACATTCAACAAATCATATGCTTCATTTCTAAATTATTAGTAATAATTTTTAATGGAATTTTTTTCCCTTCATGTGAATCTTTTTTTCTCTTTTCCTTTACAGGATTTATTTCAAATAAACATTAATGCTTATAATATAGATGCATAAGATATATCACACATACACCATATGAATATGTAGAGCTAAAATATTTAACATAAGCATTGGGATGATTTGTAAAACCTAAAAATGCTTATACATTTTTAAATATAAAAATATTTACAAGTTATAAAATATTTGCACCAAATAATTTCTTATTTTTTCTATATTTTAAGGTAAATAATGTAGGAAAGATGTAGATTGTTATATTTTGTTTTTGTTAAGTGCCATCAAGCTGTTTCTGACTTATAAAGACCCTGCATAGCGTTGCTAAGGAGCAACTGGTGAGTTTTGAACCACTGTCCTGGCGGTTCAAACCAACCTTGTGGTTCAGGGTTGCTCCACGCCAGGACTCCAGATTATTATATTATGAAGACAAAAAATAGCTATTCCAAGATTAAATTCACTTGAAAAAACATTTCTTCCCTACAAAATGGAGATTCAGATAGCAATATAGTAACTCAGTGATAGACTAACTTAGTAAGTCTAGACTAATTTTCTCTCTAAGTTAGTGATAGGTAACTTAGACATTTGTTATTTCCTTCAGAAAATTCATCTAGTCACTATCTAAATCTACTATTTTACTATATATTATTTTACTATTTTGCTATCTAAATCTACATCTGGGAAAGAAAAAAATATCGAAGTTAGTGATCCATCATTCATATGTCAGTTTGTCATGCCGTGGTGGCTTGCATGTTGCTGTGATACCTACCGGAAACTATTCCACTGGTAACTGAAATACCAGCAGAGTCACCAATGGTGGACAGTTTTCAGTAACACTTCCAGACTAAGTCAGAATAGAAAGAACAATAGCTGGATTACTACTGAATAATTAGTCACTAAAACCCTTATGATTAGCAGTGGAATATTGTCAGACACAATCTCAGAAGATGAAAACACGAATAGCAGCAAAACATAGATACAGTGCAGTGAGATGAGTCCTTCAGCTTAGAAGGCAGTCAATTATCTTGGAAACAGCTACCTCAACAATGTACAGTTGACCATGATGATATGAATAGCGAAAAGCTTTATGGACTTTTAATTACTGATTAGAGAATCTCAAAACGAGGAGAAACAGTTACAATCAAAACAGGGAATGAATGAAGTATGAATCTAGGAAAGGTGGAAGTTGTCAAAAAATGAAATGGAATGCATAAATATCCATATATTAAGCTTCTATGAGCTGTAATGGACTGGAATTTGCCATTTTTAAATGTAAAATCATATGGTTTCATATGTTGGAAAAACAAATTGAAAAAGAATGGCATCGCATTCATTGTCCAAAAGAATTATTTCAAGGTCTATCTTGAAGTACAATGCTGTCTGTGATAGGATAATATCCATAGGCCTACAATAAAGAATTTGAACTGCAAGGTCAGTGGTTCAAGCTCACCAGCTGCTCCTTGGAACCCTATATTGGGTTGATATGGATTGGAATCAACTCAACAGCACTTAATAACAAGAAAGACCAGTTAATATCACTGTTATTCAACTTTACATACTAATCATCTAGAGCTAGTGATGAAGAGTTCTACCAACTTCTTTAGTCTGAGATTGATCAAACAAGTAGTCAGGCTATATTGATAATTGCTGGTGATTGAAAAAGTATGGTGAAAGAATATAACCTAGATGTAGACTGATGTACACCTGTTCTCTGTTTAAACAATAAAGTATATCCCTTTTGGCCAAACAACAGCCTTTAGTCTATAGCCAGGTTATGCATGAGCACAATTAAGTGCTCTGAAATTCCCGTGCTTAATGTCATCCATAACTTGTTATGATCGATATAATTGAATGTCTTTGCATGCTTAATGAAACACAGGTAGATATCTTTCTAGTATTCTCTGCATTCAGCAGAGATATCCTTGTGGCATCAGCAATTTCAAGTCCTCTTCTGAATCCTCATTGAATTTCTGTCAGTTCCGTGGGTGTATCTCTGCAACCATTTTTAATTATCCACAGCAAAATTTTGCTTTCATATGATATTAATGATACTATTCAATAATTACCATATTCTGTTGAATCACATTTCTTTGGAATGCACACAGATATGGCTCTCTTCCTTCCAGTCTGTTGGCCAGGTAACTCTTCAAAATTTCTTAGCGTACATGAATAAGTACTGCTAGTGTTGCATCTGATTTTTGAAACATTTGAATTGCTATTCCATCAAATTCCAGAGCCATGTTTGTTTACTTGTTTGTTTTTGCAAATGCATTCAGTGCCCTTTTGAATTCTTTCTTCAATATCAACCATTCTTGAGCCTCCTGAAATGGCTGAGCACTATTAATACAATCATTCTGTTTATACATTTTATCTTCTTTTGTTGCTTCCTGCAATGATCAATATTTTATCCATAGAAATCTTCCTTCTGTATTGCAACTTGTTGCTTGAATTTTCTCTTCAATTCTTTATGAGGATAATACATAAAAATATTTAAGTTGCAAAAATTTATTTATTTTGTTTAGTAAACATTATAAAGAAAAATATATGGTGTGATTTAATATTACAACAGAATTACATTTAGGGAGAAAATAATCAGAAATAATTATATTATTACTTAATGTAAGAGAAGTTAGATAAGTATATCTTCCTGTTTAATATATTTTTTAGTACATATTTACCATGCTGCTTCTCCAGTAACTGATTTTCCTATGAATTTTTACTTCCTTTCAGTTAACTCAGTTTGTTTTTTTTTTTTTAAACAAATGTAGGGCTATTTCTCAAAAATAGAGTACATGTTTGTCTTAATAAAAATAAATCACCATATAGCTCTTTCTCTATTGTAACAGCTTCCATACTTTCTGAAGGTCAAAGATGCCTATAACTTGTAATACAGCAGATGTGGAATGAGGGATATCATTGCTGATGTCTAATGGATCTTGGCTGAAAGCAGAGAATTCTAGAAAGATGTTTACCTGTGCTTTATTGACTGTACAAAGGTTTTTGATTGTGTAGATCATGACAAACTATGGACTAATTTGTGAAGTATGAGTATTCCTGAATGCTTAATTGTGCTCATGAGGAATCTGTACCTGGACCAAGAGACAGTTGTTTGAACAGAACATGGGAACACTGAATGGTTTAAAATTAAGAA
>NW_006408602.1:674804-696425 GCF_000296735.1 Chrysochloris asiatica | reverse complement strand
ATCAACGGGCTCAAGTGTGACAACAATTGTGAGTTTGGCTCAGGACCTCACAGTGTTTCGTTCTGTTGTGCATAGGGTTACTATCAGTCAGTACCGACTAGATGGCACCTAACAACACCACCATAGGGATTCCAGGGAATTGAAATCCTCAGAAAGACATCACAAGCCTCAAAGGAGAAAAGTCTTAAATTGTCTCTAATAAAGTTTCCACTGTCTCATCCACAGGAGATCTCTCCCACCTCCAGCATTTCTTTGTCAAAATAAACACCTCAGGTGTGTAGGGATGTAAAGCCTTTTCAATAATCTCACTAATTTTTGTTACTTACAGACTTGAGTATAGGAATTACTCCCTCAAATCCTTCTCATTACAGTGAGAGATTGAGATTTTTAAGATTATTCAGCTAGACTGTGACTGAATAAGGATTATCTCACTGTAGAATAATTACTTAAAGTGGTCATCACTATATGTCATCAATTTTTATCTTTATTTTAATAGCACTCATATATAAACTAAGTTCTAAAATTACATGATTTACATACCATCTTTTAAATTTTATAAATAAATTAAAATAAAAGTTCCATTTAAAATATTGGCTATGTTTCATTGTTCTTAAGCGCCATCAAGTCAGTTCCAACGGATAGCAACACAGGTTAGGTTTTCCTAGGCGCAGCTGGTGAACTTGAACCACTGACCTTATGCTTCAAACCGACTTTGCAGTCCAGTGCATTAATCCACCTCACTTATAACATTCAACCTAAGTTATACAAGTCATTAAAAAAAGTTGTTTTTGATCTAATTAGCAAAAAGACATTATCAAAAAGATAGTATTGATTGATAAGTAATTCCAATAACCATATGTTGTTTTTAAGGGCCATTGAATCAGTTCAGAGTCATAATAACCCTGTAAAAGTTTCTGAAGAGCAGTTGGTTAGTTTGAAGTGTTGACCTTGAGGTCTAGTGCAGTCTCCTGCAGTGCCACACCAGAACTCCAGTACCCTTTATATAATCACTTCTTTCCTAAAACTTTCATCTCAGAAATATATATAATATGTTTTGAAAAGTTATATCCATTTCTATCTTTCTATATGATAGGTCTTTTAAGTACTAGGGTACTAACTCAAAACACTTCACATAGCATTCTATATGTATAGTCAACACATGTAAAAATTACAATTTTTATGAAGGTGTAAATAAATAGTACTAGTTATGAAATTGTGGGAATTTGTAAAGTATTACAAGAAGCAAAGCATCGTTATCACTTTCACAATTGAAATAGAACACTGAATTTTAAATTTCTTGTATTAATATAAGAATACCCAAAAATGCATGCAAAAAGAATCAGCCCAATCTCTAGAAAATAAATGTCAAGAGACTATTATTGACATATTCATAAAAAGCATTTAGATTTCTGTAGGACTCTTTTAGTTATGATGCAAATATTCATTTTAAATATGAAAGAAATATGATCACCATGCCTTTAACTAGGTTAATATATTCATTTCTAATATAATTTATGTGGTTGAAAAGTGGAATATGGTTGCCATTATTCAGAATAAAATAAAATAGGTATATTTGATTTCAAATTAACACTGTAATTTATGACTAAAATGTACAATGGAAATTTAGACATTTTTGTTTTGCACAATGGTTATTATTCTGGTAATAAAAATGAAAATGACATCAAAGAAATTATTCTCATGAACATTTTCTTATGTTGTTCTTGTTGTTAGGTACCTTCAAGTTGGTACTGACTCATAGTGACCCTATGCACAACAGAACAAAACACTGCCCAGTCCTGGGACAACCTCATAATTGCTGCCACGATTGAGCCCATTGATGTTGCCACTTTACCAGTGCATCTTGCTGGGGGTCTTTCTCTTTTTCTCTGACCCTCCACCTTACCAAACATGATATTCTTCTCCAGTGACTGGTCCGTCGTGACGATATGGCCTAAGTATGAGAGACAAAATTTGGCCATCCTGGCCTCCAAGAAGCACTCTGGTTGTGCTTCTTCCAACACAGATTTGGCTGTTCTTTCGACAGCCCATGGCACTTTCAATATTCTCCTCCAACACCATAACTCAAAAGAGTCAATTCTTCAATGGTCTTCATTACTTACTGTCCATCTTTCATATGCATAGGAAGTTATTGAAAATATCATGCTTGGGTCAGGAATGTTTGCATTCCTTGGTTCTCAAGCTGACATCTTTGCTCTTCAATACTTTAAAAGGGTCTTGAGTAGTAGATTTGCCTAATGCAATACATATTTTGATTTCTTGACTGCTGCTTCCATGAGTGTTGATAGTTCATCCAAGAACAATGAAGTCCTTGAAAACGTCAACCTTTTCTCCGTTGATAAGAATGTTGTTTATTGGTCCAGTGGTGAGGCTTTTTGCTTTCTTTAGTTTGAGATGCATTCCATACTGAAGGCTGTGGTCGTTGATCTTCATCAGTATTTATTTTAAGTCCTCTTCACTTTCAGCAAGCAAGGTTGTATCATCTGCATATCACAGGTTATTAGTGAGGCTTTCCTCAATTCTGATGCCATGTTTTTCTTCATATAACCCAGCTTCTCAGATTATTTGCCAGCATACAGGTTGAATAAGTATGGTGAAAGATACAACCCTGACACATACCTTTCTTAATTCAGTGTGTTCCCATGTTCTGTTCAAACAACTGCCTCATGGTCCATATACAGATTCCTCATGAGCACAATTAAGTGTTCAGGAATATGGATACTTTGCAATGTTGTCCATAGCTTGTCATGATCCACACAATCAAAAGCTTTTGAGTAGTCAATAAAGTACAGGTAAATATCTCTCTGGTATTCTCTGCTCTCAGCCAAGATTCATCAGACATCAGCATTGATATCTCTCATTCCACGTCCTCTTCTGAATCTGGCTTGAACCTCTGGAAGTTTTCCGTCAATGTATGCTTGTAGCCATTTCTGCATTTCCTTTAGTAAAACTTTACTTGCATGGGATATCAAAGATATGGTCTGATGATTTCCACATTTCATTGGGTCACTTTTCTTTGGAATGGGCACTAATACAGATCTCTTCCAATCAGTTGGCCAGATACTTATCTTCCAAATTTTTTGGCATATATGAATTAATGCTTCCATTGCTGCCCCACTTTCTTGAAATATTACAATTTTTATCCCATTAATTCCTGGTGCCTTGTTCTTTGCCACTTCCTTCAATGCACCTTGGACATCCTCCTTCAAGGTCATTGGCTTTTGTTCATATGCTACCTCTTGAAACAGTTGAATGTCAACCATTTTCTTTTGGTACAGTGACTCAGTTCACCTTACACTTCTTTTGATGCTTTCTGCATCATTCAATAATTTGAGCAGAGAATCCTTCAATAACGAAAGTCGAGACTTAATTTTTTTTATGCAGTTCCCCCAGCTTGAGAAATGCTGAGCGTGTTCTTCCCTTTTGGTTTTCTGACTCCAGATCTTTATGCATTTTATTGTAATATTTGACTTTGTTTTCTGAAGCTGACCTTTGAAATTTTCTTTCAAGTCTTGTACCCCCTTATTTCATCCATTTGCTTTAGCATCTCTAGGCTGGAAAGCAAGTTTCAGTGTGTCTTCTGGCATCCATTTTTACCTTTTCCTTCTTTCTTGTTTTCTTAATGACTTTTTGCTTTCTTCATGTATGATGTTTTTGATGTCGTCCCACAGCTCTTCTGGTCTTCGGTCTTTAGTGTTTAATGCATCAAATCTAGTCTTCAGATGATCTCCAAATTCATGTGGGATATATTCAAGTTCATATTTTGTCTTTCATTTTCTTCAGCTTCAGTTTGAATTTGCATATGAGCAATTGATGGTCTGTTCCACAATCTGTCACTGGCCTTGTTTTGGCTGATGCTGTGGATATTTTCCATTATTTCTTTCCACAGATACAGTCAATTTGATTTCTGTGTATTCCATCTGGTAAGGTCCCTGTGTATAATCATTTCTTAGGCTGTCTAAAGATGATATTTGAAATGAATAAATCATTGATTTTGCAGAATTCTATCATGCGATCTCCAGCATCATTTCTATCACCAAGGCCATATTTTCCAACTCCTGATGTTTCCTCTTTGTTCCCAACTTTTGCATTCTAATCACCAGTAATGTTCAGTACACCTTGACTGAATGTCTGATCAATTTCAGATTGATGAATTTGGTAGAATTCTTCTATTTCATCCTCCTTGGCTTTACTGGTTGGTGTGTAAATTTGAATAATAGTGGTATTAACTGGGCTTTCCTGTAGGTGCATGGATATTATCCTATCACAGACAGTGTTGTACCTCATGACTGATCTGGTTATGTTCTTTTTGATAATGAATGCAGCAGCATTCTTCTTCAATTTGTCATTCCTTGCATAATAAACCATGTGATTGTCAGATTCAAAATGGCCAATACCAGTCCATCTAAGCTCACTAATGCCTAAGATATCAATGTTTATGCATTCCATTTCATTTTTGACAATTTCCAATTTTCTGATTGCTATTCATAAGGTTTTCAGTGACTAAATATTAGGAAATAGTTCATCAGTCTTTCTTCCTAGTCTATCTTTGTCTGGAAGCTCATCTGAAATCTGTCCACCATGGATGACCCTGCTGATATTTAAAACACCCATGGCACAGCTTCCATGTCACAGCAACTCACAAGCCACCACAGTGCGACAAACTGCCAGACAAATGGTGGTCTTTTTCTTATAGTTCATAAAGTTTGTATTTTTTCACAACAAATAAATCATACTTTCACAAGAAGATTAAAAACATATCATATGACTAAACTGAAATGACAAGGAAAACAATTATTTTACCACTGTTGTTGTTGTTGCTAATTGCCATTGAGTTGGTTTCAACTGATAGAGACTGTAGGTTTTTGAAGAGCTGTGTCCTAATAAGAGGTTTGTGAATTATATACAGTACAGTCCTAAACTGACAAGTTTGCAGAAGATTTGCCCAATGCAATACTTTGTTTGATTTCTTCACTGATGCTTCAATAATCATTGATTGTGTGTGTATCCAAGTAAAATGAAATCCTTGACAACTTTAATCTTTTCTCTGTTTATCATGAGACTATTTATTGGTCCACTTGTGAGGATTTTTATTTTCTTTATATTGAGCTGTAATCCATACTGAAGGCTGTATTCTTTCATCTTCATGAGCAAGTGCTTCAAGTCCTTTTTTTTCACAGCAAGGAAGCTTGTGCTATCAACATAGTGCATATTATTAATGAGTGAATTCGATCCTGATGTCATTCTCATCTTAATATAGATCAGCTTCTTGGATTATTTGCTCAGCGTACAGATTGAATAGATTGGTGGAAAACTATAGATAAACTTCTTTCTAGTATTCTTTGCTTTCAGTCAAGAGCCATTTAACATCAACAGTGATATCCCTTGGTCCATGTCCTTATCTGAATCTGACAATTCCCTGCTAATGTACTATTGCAGATTTTTCTGAATGATCTTTAGTATAATTACACTTGCCTGTGATATTAATGATACTTTATGATAATTTTTGCATTTCTTTGTATCACCTTTCTTATGAATGGGCACAACTATGGATCTCTTCCAGACAGCTGGGCAGGAAGTTGACTTCCAAATTTCTTGGCATAGATGAGTGAATGCCTCCAGTGCAACATCAGTTTCATGAAAGATTTCAGTTTGTATTACATCACTCCTGGTTCCTAGTTCTGTTTCAGTGCCTCAGTGCACCTTGGGCTTCTTGCTTCAGTATCATTGGCTCTTGATTATATGCTACCTCTTGAAATGGTTGAACATCGACCATTTCTTTTTGATACAGTAAGTGTGTATTTCTTTCTTCTTCTTTTGATGCTTTCTTTATTATTCAGTATTTTTCCCACAGAATCCTAAAATATTTCATACTTAAACTTGAATTTTTTCTTAGCTTGAGAAATGCTGAGCATTTTGGCTTTATAAGTCCAGGGCTTTTCACAATTCATTAAAATGCTTAACTTCATCTTTTTGAGTTGCCCTTTGAAATTTCCTATTCAGCTTTTTTACATTCACATTTCTTCCATTTGCTTTAACATCTCTACATAAGAAATGAAGTTTTAGCATACCTTCTGATATCCATTTTGTTCTAATCTTTCATTCTAGTTTTCTTTATGATCTTTTGCTTTCTTCTGTATGATATTCTTGATGTCATTCCACAACTCTGTTCTTCAGTCTTTAGTGTCTAATTCATCAAATCTGTTCTTGAGGTTATCTCTACATTCATATGAGCTATGTTCAAGATCATGTTTTGGCTCTCATGGACTTCACCTTCAGCCTGAATTTGCATATGAACAATTGATGTTGTATTCCACAGTCTGCCCAGGTCTTATTTAGGCTTATGCTATGGAGCTTTTCCACAGTCTCTTTTCACAGATGTAGTCAATTTTATTTCTATGTGTTCCAGCCTATGAAGATCATATGTAGAGTCATCTTTTATGTTGTTTAAAAAAAAGATATTTGCAATGAAGAAGTCATTAGTCTTACAAAATTCTATCATGTCACCTCCAGCATTTTTCTATCACCATGGCCATATTTTCAAACTGCCAATACTTTCTCTTTGTTTCAAAACTGTGCATAGCTTCCAACCTCACAGCTACACATTAGCCACCCAGTACAACAAACTGACAGACAAAAAGTGGTTCCTAAAGATAACCTCATTAATAAACTAATGGGATGAAGAGGGACTGAATATGCAACAGCCTCTAGTATGGACCAAAAAAAAAAAAAAAAAATCTCTTATATAACTAGTAAGAGTAAATCTAAAAGGTGGTAAAACACTTTAGGTTGGTAAAAAAAATGAAAGATACCATAATTAAGGAGTCCTGTTGCAGTGCTGTAAGATAAGCACTGGACTTCAAGGTCGGTTTGCACTTCAAGTTCGGCAGTTCAAAGTCACCAGTCATTCCTCGGAAACCCTATGCAAGGTCACTATGAGTTGGAATCGACTCAACAGCACTTAACAACAGCAATATGTGCTATGTACTATAGAATGTACAAAAGTAAAGTTGGATCATAAAGTTGGGTCAAAAATAAAGTTGGCCTATAAGTCTTTTAGTGTGTATTTTATTTAGTAGTCCAGTATTTTTACAATGCAATTCCAGGGAGCCTTAGAGAGTCTTAGAAGGCTTATTTATGGTATATAGTAAAAATAGGGTTGGAGCAAGAGATCAGAAAATGGAGATCTGTATCTCCATTATCAATTAGATAAATTACCAGTTTCAAATTTTATTTATGTGCATATGTAAAATATGGATTTTAAAAGATTTAAAAAATATATGTTGTGCACTCATAGATTTAGTATAAGCATGAATAAGATGAACGTATTTTAATTATGGAAGTAGCTCCTGCCTCACTGGGATGAAGTGAGGGAATTTCAGGTACTAATTCAGTATGTGGAGATGTGTATTGTTTCAAAGTAATGGATAAACTCCTATATAAATGTGGAAGCAATGGTAATTATAAAGCAGGAACAGAGTGAAGACATGTAAAGAAATGATACATAAAGAACTTTTTGTGAAATTTGGATAGGAGATGACAGGAAACATCTAGAAAAGAGCTGATAGAATACCAAATTTAATCCAAATTCTGAGCTTTAGTGTTGGTGCTGATTACATGGGGAACAAAAGCAGGAGTGATAATTTGTCTCAGAACATAAGGAATTTCCTTTAAACATGGAGAAAGTCTTATCTGCAGTTTATAGGAATAGTGAAAGCAGAAATAAGCATTTAAGGGACATTTGAAGACAATGTTGTAGATATGTTTACCTAAAAACAATGCTTGATGTGAGAAATACTGCTTAAGATGACAGCCCAAGGGACATTAGAATTTGGAATATTTTCAGGGGAAGAAGAATCACTAAGGAAATAGAATGAGAATGTAGGTAGGTTGAAAAATTCTGCAAAGGAACCATATTTTTTGACCAATCAACTGATTAATCAAATTAAATAAAAATTATAAACATTTACAGATAATTATAAAGCAATGGAATTTAACCAAAAAAATGTATCATGTAAGATGGCTACAGTAGTCTTCAAGAATAAAAAATAAACCTATTTCAATGCCTTAAAAACTACAGGCAGAATTATCACTTAATGTACATAAACAATACAGGTATACAGATTTTCAGTGATTCTATCTTGACTATAACTCCATGGTTGCAGAAAAATGCAAAACAAAACAAAACAAAAAACCAGGTGCATGAAAAATCACAGTATAGGCATTCCAGTGACATTTCATTGATCAATTTCAGCAGCTTGGTCTTGATCAACAGTCAAAGATGCCTAGGTAATAAATTATGTTAAATAATTGTTTTAGTCAATTATTCTTAATTCAAAAACTATATTCAAGGAAAGATTTATTGACATATACATTCAGATTATAAAATACAGCACAAAAGCTAAATCTCAGAGCAAAACTAAGGTCAAACTCAGCAATCAGGTGAAAATAGTTGGAGAAATGAAGTAACATTTGACACTGGATCAATATCCTTGTTTTTAGATGCAATTGAGTCGGTTTCAACTCACAAAAGAATGAAACACTGTTTCATCCTGTGCCATTCTCACAAGTATTGTTACACTTGAGCCCATTGTTGCAGTCACTGTGCCAAACCATCTCATTGGGTGTCTTTCCCTTTTTCATGACCTTCCACTTTACTCAGCATGATGTCCTTCTGATAACTGAAGTAAGAGAAACCATGTCTCACTGATCTGGCTTCTAAGGAGTATTCTGTCTATACTTATTCCAACAGAGATTTGTTCTTTCTTCTAGCAGTCCATGGCTTTTAAACATTATTCTCCAACACCATAACTCAAATGCAATCATTCTTCTTCAAGCTTCCTTATTCATTTTCCAACTTTCACATGCATATGTTGTTTTTATTGTTGTTAGGTGCCATCAAGTTAGTTACAACTCACGACAACCTTATGAACAACAAAACAAACACTGTCCAATCCTTTGCTATTATCAACATCATTATTTAGCTTGAACCCACTATAGCTGACACTGTGCCAATCAATGTCTTTGGGATCTCCTTCTTTTTCACTGACCCTCCTTTTTACCAGGGGCTGGTCCTTCCTGACAAGATGTCTGAAGCATGAGAGACAGGTTTACTATCCTGGCTTTTAAGAAGCATTGTAGGTGTACTTTTTCCAACACAGATTTTTATGTTCTTTTAACAGTCAATGGTACTTTTAATATACTTCTCCAACACCATAACTCAAATAAATGCATCAATTTTTCTACAGTCTTCCTTATTCATTGTCAACTTTCACATGCATATGAGGTTATTGAAAATGCCAGAACTCGGGTCAGACACACCTTAATCCTCAAATTGTCATCTTTTCTCATGGACGCATTAAAAAAGTCTTGTGCAGCAGAGTCACCTAATGTAATACATCATTTGATTCCTTGGCTGTTATTTACATGAGTGTTGATTGTGGATCCAAGCAAAATTATGTCTTTGACAAAGTCAAAATATTTTCTCCATTTATCATTATGCTGTTTATTGGTCTAACTGTGAAAGTTTTTGTTTTCTTTACATTGAAGTGCTATCTATACTAAAGACTATGATCTTTGATCTTTATCAGTGAGTATTTAATGCCTTCTTTGCTTTCAGCAAGAAAGGTTGTATTATCTGTATATCACAGGTTGTTAATGAATCTTCCTCCAAACTTGATGCCAATCTCTTCTTTATACAACCCAGTTTCATGGATCATTTGCCCAGCATAAAACAAGTATAGCGAACGAATAAAAACAGGGGCACACTTTCCCTGATTTTAAACTGTTCTGAATCCCCTTGTTTTGTTCAAACAACTTCCTCTTGGTCTATGTACAGTTTCCTCATTATCACAATCAAATGTTCTGGAATACCTATTGTTCACAATGTTATCCATAGCTTGGTATGATCCACACAGTCAAAAGCGTTCAGAAATGATATCCCTAGTTCCATGTCCTCTTCTGAATCTGGTTTGAATTTCTGGAAGTTCCCTACCTGTGTGAAACTGTCGCTGTAGCTGTTAGTTTATTTTGTGTGTTTTTGGATGATATCAACCAATTTTCTTTGGTAAGAATATAATATACATTTTTTTTTTTTTTTTTTTAAAGTTTGTATTGTGAATTGAGTGATAGTTTACATGGTTTACATGGGAGAACATCAGATTTACACACATCCTATCATATTTCCTTTCATTGTAATAACTACGATCCCCTCCATGCATCATCAATCAACAGCATTTGTTTCTATTCCCTCTGGGTTTTGTTTTGTTTTGTTTTTTGTATGTACACCAAAGCATTCAGGGATATATAATCATTCTAACAATCAAAGGGCATACTCTGCAAGCCTGCGCTCCAGCCAGCAGCACACAACCCCTCTCCCTCCTTGAGTCTAGAGTCCCCAGCCGCTCCATCTCTCCACATCATCATCTCTGCCTCCATCTCTAGCATCATTGCTTCTCTGGATAAGGTCCCACACTCCACTCCTTCCTTGATGGTCCCAGGGTCCTCTGATCCTGGACTTCAAGATCAACCACTCCCCTTTTTTGGTTACAAAATGTCAACCTTTACATTTGCAGCAATTGTAATCAGTCCTGATAACAATTATTCACTATTGAACTAGTGCTGGCAACTATATGTTCAAATATCACAACAATTGTGAGGAGGCACAGGATGGGGAAGTGTTTTGTTCTGTTGTACAAGAGGTAGCTATGAGTTGGGATCAACAAAAACAACAATATATTAAAAGATTATAAGTAGGTAAATAAAAATACTTTTTACATTTGCTGCTCTGCATGGTGAGGACCACTCATCTAAGCCACCAGCCAAGTAATATAAGGGTCCACTAGAATCTGTGTAAGCCTTTGGGTGCAATAGAGCTGCCACAGTCATTGTTAAGTGCTGTTGAGTTGGTTCTGACCCACAGCGACCCTACATAGGGTTTCTGAGGAGCAGCTGATGAACATGGTGCTAACAGGGCAACGTCCTCATCAAAGAGAATGGGCAAGCCTTGTAGATGATTGAGCCATGCACATTGTAGACAAGCTACGGGAAACTGCCTGTTCTGTTTTGTAAGGCCCCAATTGATTTTGCCTAGCTACTTGACCAAACTTTAGTCAGGCTTCAAGAAATCTTCCAAATAAACTAGGCCTTAGTTCCCTAGTTCCCACCAAGGACAAGGCCAGACTTCAAAACTTCAATATCAAAAACAATTCTTGAGAAATTTTTAACAGTGAAACTGACCCAGGCAGTGATAATACAACAGCTGCAAACACCTGTCTTAGGAAAACATCCTGACCACACACTTACAATTAATTGTTCTATCCTGTGCCAAAGCCAGTTAACTTATAGATTAGAATGCTTGCTTCATGCCAAAACCAGTAGAAATATAGATTATGAATAAGTAACCAATCAGAAACCGTACATATGCTGTTGCACAAATCTGCCCCCTGAAACCCTATAAAAACTTGTGTGTATAGTGAGTCGGGGTCGCCTTCACCTCCTAGCTTTAGGAGTCTTTGTGAAGGTGGACCCCAACGCGTTGGAAATAAACCTCTTGCTTTTGCATCGAGCTAGAGTCCTGTTGATCTTTTGGGGGTCTCCTACCAGACAAGGCCACTTAGGTGCCTAACAGTTTCAAGGCAAAGATAGGTTCACTGGTGTGGACATCACATATCTGTGAAAGATGGTGGTCACGTAAAGTCCAGATTTTTGCAGTTTTCCAGTCCATCTTTAAAGCTCTGTTTGTCTATTACCACAAATATGTGAATGAGGCTTCCAAGAAAGAGATCAAAGACATGCTCACCTGGTACGATTGGAACTTGCTGGTTGTTAATCCCTTTCACTGTGAATCCCAGGTATTTTTGGAACCAGGTTCCAGTGCTCGCTACCAGAAATCCTACCGATAAGCCCACCACATGGAGCAGGATTTTCTCCTACAGTAAACAAGGGTTATGGAGGAAAAATAACAAGAAAGATTATATACAAGGACTTCTATATTTTTAAGTTGTATGCATTAAGATGTTGTTGTTATTAAGTGCCGTCGAGTCGATTCCGACCCATAGCGACCCTGTACAGGGTTTCCAAGGCTGCAAATCTTGACGGGAGTAGAAAGCCTCATCTTTCTCCCGCGAAGCGGCTGGTAGTTTTGAACTGCTGACCTTAAGGTTCGCAGCCCAATTCGTAACCACTATGCTACCAGAGTTCCATGCATTAAGATAATATCTAAAAATATCATGCATATAAAAGAGATTAGGAGTTTAATAGATTAAGCATTGGACTATTCACCACAAGGTCATCAAATCAAGTCTATCAGCCATAAGGATTTATAGCTTTGGAAATTATAATCATTGTGGCTATGTGTCCTAAAAGATTCCATGGCACATAAAAGGTAACACCAACATATATAAATTTATAAATATACGTTAAGGTAATATATATGTCTATGTACAGATATGGAGTCCTGGTGTGATGCTGTGGGTTAATGTGCTAGACTGCAAAGTCTGTTTGAACTCACTAGCCACTCCTCAGAAACCATATACTGGTTTGCTATGAGTTGGAACCAACTCAACGGCACTAACCAACAAATATATATATATACGGATATATAGATCATATATGAGACAGCTTCGAAAAGTTTGTATATAAATGGAATTAAATATAATGGAAATTTTCTGCAAACTTTTGAAGTTCATAGCTAGCTAGCTAGATATGAGCCCTGATAGAGCCCTGATATGGTGCTGTGGGTAAATGCACTGGACTGCAAAATCTTTTGAACCAAAAGGATGGCGGTTCAAGCCCATCAGCCATTCCTCAGAAACCTTTATACAGGATCCTTATGGGTTGTAACTAGCTCTATGGCACTCATCACCAACAACATATATATAGACTTTATAAATAAATATATTGCATGATGTTGTTCTCCAGGAACTGGTTCCTCCTGATAACATGTCTGACACATGAGAGATAAAATCTGGGACTCGGCTTCTAATGAACATTCTGATTATACTTCTCCCAACACAGAGTTCTTTGTTCTTCTGGCAATCCATGGCACTTTTAATATTCATCTCCAACACCATAACTTGAATGCATCAATTACTCTATGGTCTTCCTTACTCACTGTCCAACTTTCACATGCATATGAATATATATCAGTGGCCACCACTCAATGGTTTCAGCACTGTCTAGACTCCAATAACATTGGTATTAGTTGTGTACGTTTTTTTAATGTGTCTTAAGGATGATAACAACGTTCAAAGTTTGTAATTTCTGACTTCAGCCTCCCTTAGTACATTCTTTAATTTTGCTCAAATGACTGAAATTTTTTTATTATATTCCCTTGAACAATCTTCACTAGATTGCATTTTCTAAATCAGACCCTACAGATGCATACAAATCATGTGATATTTGTTTTCATGAGCTGAAATAAAGCAGCAGTTTGTTGTCATTAGAGTTAAAGTTAGAAAATCAAGACTGAAATTTTGGTACCAAATCTCTTAGTTAACAACTTCCTTAATTGATTCTGAGGTTCTAATTATTGTATTCACTTCCACCACTAGGTTTTATTTTTGTTTGTTTTTAACTTAACATGTTTATTCACTTCTTCAGGGGATTTGCATGAATTGTTCTTATGTATCAGTCATTTATTTGTTCATTTCTTTTTTTTTTTTTTTGTAACTACCTCATTTCCATTCCTTAGCTTTCAATTCAAGTTCTTTTCTCATGGAGACCTTCCATTATCCTTCTGTATAAATAATCGCCTACCTACACCACTCTTTATTACAGCTACCTGATTACTTTCTTATGTCATTTATAATTGCCTTCATTTTTCTTTGATATTTTCTTATTTTTTGTCTTTCTCTCATTGTGTTCCACAGATATAAAATGTATTAAGCAAAGTTCTTTATTTTCTTATTCTTCAATTCTAAGCATATAAAATGTAGGCCCTGTCCAATGTTGTGTGAAAACATACATATTGTTTTAAGGTCCAGTGAAAAAGGCAGCATTTGAAGAAACTCAATTAATCCCAAACACATATTGTGGGGCAAAAATTCTCAAGAATTATCAGCTTTATGAGCTTAACAAGCCCCCTGAAGCTCTTATCACACAATTAAGGGTGTTCTCTAAACAGCGAACAAAACAAAGATCTGCAGATTCAATTATAGTTATAAACACAAAAAGAAAATGCTATTTATGTGGTCATTATGATGTTAGTGTTGTTTGCATCCAAAGATTGGTCAGATATGAAAATATGAGATACATGTTTTTAAGAAATAATTTTGGTAAGTAATTTAAATAAAAATAATATAAATGAAAGGATCTTCCATAACTTTGCTCACTGCAATTTTCTGCCTATTTTAATCAGGATATCTAAAAATTATATTGAGAATTTAGACTACAGTATTTAAGTGAGTTTTTCCTTGTTAGACATCTCATAAAATACTTAAAATTCTCTTTCTTAGAATAAGTAATGAGCAGCATTAGAAATGCCTTTTTGTGCTGGGTACAACCCTTAGAAACAGAGATGAATTAGTCTTTCTGCTATCTATTCTCTGAGCTCTATTTAAAATGATCAAATATACTTATGATCACAGAAAATCTCCAGTGAAGTTTTGTAGTCCATCAGTGCACAAAATCAGCATTTTTTCAATTAACATAAAAGACTGAGTGGCTGCACAAATTTATCTAGTAAGAGGAGGATGACTGAATTAAGAAATTAGATAGTTGGTCTCCAGTGGGGGAAACCAGATCAGTGGATGATATTAACTTTTTTTCTTTTTTGTACCACTGCATAGTGAATTGAATAATAAGTACTTTGAGATTTTGAAACAAAAAAATAGTTCTAACTGTATTTGCCTTATTAAATTTCAAAGTGGAATATTTCTGAGTAGTGTTTTTATTCATGCTTTTACCTTGAATATATGGTCTGTATCTTTATATACTTTATTGAGAAATAGGAATTGGTAGGAAAAGCATCAAGAGGTTTGGGATAAAATGTTCCTTACTGGACATATTCTATTATAAACAGATTAAAATATTTTTAGTGTGTATGCAATTCTGATTTATTTACCAGGGCATTTTAATGATTCTGTCTAAAATTGATATCCAGAAGAATGTATGTTGTTGTTGTTGTTGTTGTTAAGTGTGATCGAGTTGGTTCTGACCCATTGCAACCCTGTATAGGGTTCCAGAGGAACAGCTGATGGGTTTGAATTGCTAACCTTTTGGTTCAAACTGACCTTGTGGTCTACCATATTATCCTGCAGCACCACACCTAGATGGTACTAAAACCATGGTATCTGTAATATGTTCATAATTTATATTCATATAGGATATTATAGAACTACTGTCCTGAATCACTGCCTTTTTAAGAAAATAGTATTAATTTTACTTTGATGTTGCCAGTTTTCTCTTTGGCTGAGGTAAATTGTTGTGTTTTTTTTTAAAACATAGTGTCCTTTATAGCCCCAGCGTTCCTTATTGTTTTCTATTTTCCTCCAATAGTACCCAGAAGAAAAATTTTCTCTCTGTTGTTTCTCAGTTTCTCTACCTCTGTTCCTTATATTATCATCCCACTTTAGCGAGGGAAACATATAATAATTTTTATTTATATCTTTATTTATTCCTGATTGGATTTGAGAGACTCATCTTTGTTGCAAGTGCCATCGAGTTACCCTTTATATGGTTTCCAAGGAGCAGTTCATGAATTTGAACCACCAAACTTTCAGTCTAGTGTTGGTGTGTATGTGTTGATGTTATGTGCTGTGGAGTCGATTCCGACTCATAATGACCCTGTACAGGGTTTCCGAGGCTGTAAATCTTTACGTAAGCAGAAAGCCTCATCTTTCTCCCACGGAACAGCTGGTAGTTTCGAACTACTGAACTTGCGGTTCGCAGCCCGATTTGTAACCACTATGCTACCAGTCCAGTGTTATCCTATGCTAATTAATGATTAAAATGCTACGGAATTTTAGTTATCTAGTGTTGCAATGTAGCGTAGTGGTTACGAATCGGGCTGCGAACCGTAAGGTCAGCGGTTCGAAACTACCAGCCGCTCCGCGGGAGAAAGATGAGGCTTTCTACTCCCGTAAGGATTTACACCCTCGGAAACCCTGTACAGGGTCGCTATGGGTCGGAACCGACTCGACGGCACTTAACAACAACAACAACAAGTGTTGCAATAACAAATTCTACAAGTGGATGACTTTAACAAACAGAGCTGTATTTTTTCACAGTTTAGGAGGGTAAAGTCTAAATTCCGAGTGCCAATTCTAGAAGGATTTTGTTCATTGTTGGCTCAGTATTTCTTGGCTATCTTCATGTATTTTGGTATCTATCTTCCTCTCACTATAAGCGTTTCATAGTGCAGCGATTGGCTCTACTCCTGACTCTTGTTTCTTGTTGTAAGTAGGTCTCTCTGAGCTGTAATTGATTCTTTAATCTCTTTATATCTCAAAAGAAATTGACTCAAAATACAACCTAACACTCTAGATTGCTCTGGTCTTATTAACATCATAGAATTAAGGATTAAAAATAAATAGTTTAATTACATCAGTGAGCATTAATCACTTCAAATTAAATGATGGGGTGATTATATCATATTAGATCTTATCATGTAGGTGATTATTACATCTTGGATGCTAAACCACTGAGAATGCTGTTCCAGCCAAATTGATACTAAGCCTAAAATATCAAATATAAGAAGTCACCAATATGGAAAAGAATTAAAATTTGATAGATCTTTTAGGGTCACAATATCTAGTTATGGAATCAATGCTATATTTGGTGGTGGAGGATCAAGTCAATACAGTGATAAAGTATTTGGGGGAGAGACGAGAAGGATATCCATTTTATAATAAATAAACAGGATAAAACCTTAAGCAAAAAGAATATTTGAGAGGGGAAGATTAGAGTGTAATGCCAGAGTAGCATTATAGGCAAACCTTAGTAATCAGAATAGATGCTGAATTCCTAAATTATTGAGATGCTGTGGGTGTTAGGTGCAAAAGAGTCAGTTCTGACTAACAGCAACTCTGAATAGGGATTCAGAGGATGTGAACCCTCAAGAGAACAGAAAGCCACATCTTTCTCCATCAAAGCAGTTGTTATTGTTGTTGTTTTAGATGCCATTGAGTCGGTACCAACCCAAAGAGACCCTATGTATAACAGAACAAAACAGTGCCTGGTCCTGGCCAACCTCCCAATTGTTTCCATGCTTGGGCCCATTGATGCTGCCACTTGGCCAATCCATCTCCCTTGGGAGCTTCTTCTTTTTCTCTGATCCTCCAAACATGATATCCACCTTACCAAACATGATGTCCTTCTCTAGCGACTGGTCCCTCCTGACAATATGTCTGAATTCTGAGAGATGAAGTTTGGCCATCTTGTCCTCCAAGGAGCACTCTGGTTGCAGTTCTTCCAACACAGTTTTGTTTGTTCTTTTGGCAGCCTAAGGCATTTTCAATATTCTTCTCCAACACCATAACTCAAAAGCATCAATTCTTCTATGGTCCTCCTTATTCACTGTCCAGCTTTCACATCCATATGAGGTTACTGAAAATACCATGGCCTGGGTCAGGCCCTTAGTCCTCAAGCTGACATCTCTGCTCTTCAATACTTTAAAAAGGTCTTGTGCAGCAAATTTGTCTAATGCAATACATCGTTTGATTTATTGACTACTGCTTCTATGAATGTTGATAGTTGATCCTAGAAGAATTAAGTCCTTGACAACTTCAAACTTCTCTCCATCGATAAGAATGTTGTTTTTGGTCAAAATAGTGAACTCCAACTGTAGGATTTCTGGTTATCAATTCAGTTTTTATTTCACAGCACCACTATAACTCCAAATTATTGATCAGTATCCTAAATATTAATGAGCTGAAATGGACTGGTATTGGCCATTTTTAATCTGATGAACATATGGCTTACTATGCTGAGCATGACGAATTCAAGAATAGCATCATCACAAAAAATAAAAATGCATTGTTGTTTATGATAGGATAATATCTAAAAACCTACAGAGTAGATCAGTTAATGCCAACATTATTCAAATTTACAAGCCAATTACTAAAGACAGTGATGTAAAATTGAAGAATTCTGCAAACTTCTTCACTTGGAAATTTATCAAATATGCAGTCAAGAAGCATTGATAATTACTGGTGTTTGAAATACAAAGGTTTGAAATAAGGAAGACAGATCAGAAGTTGAAAAAGATGGTCTAGGTGATAGAAACAATGCTGGAGATTGCATGATAGAATTTCACGAGACCAGTGACTTATTCATTGTTATTCTTAGAAGAATTGCTGCATTTGAATTGGTGTTGAAGAAAAACATTAAATGTACCATGGACTGCCAGAAGAAGAAACAAATTTGTGTTGGAAGAAATACAACCAGAATGCTCCTTAGAAGTCAAGATGACTAGACTTCATCTCTCATACTTCAGACATATTATCTGGAGAGAATAGTTCCTGGAGGAGGACACCATGCTTGGTAAAGAGGAGTGTCAAGAAAAAAAAAAAAAAAAAGAAACCCTCAAAGAAACTTATTGGTATAAAGGAAGCAGCAAAGGGCTCAACTTTAGCATCAATTGTGAGAATTACACAGAACCAGGTGGTGTTTCATTTTGTTGTACTATGTTGCTATGTGCTATGTGTTGAAACCAACTCAATGGCATCTAACAACAACTAACACAAATAAACAACATAAAGGGAAGCTATGTTGCTTTTTTAAACAACATAAAGGGCAGCTATGCATCTAGACCTAACTATATTGAATACACAGGAATGGGAGTGACTACATCTATATTAAGAGACAGTGGGAAAGCTCTATATCATCAGTCAGAACAAGGCCAATGGCAGACTATAGAACTATATATATTGTTTATATGCAAGTTCAGGATGCAGATGAAGAGAATTAAAATAATTTCATGAAAGCCAAACTATGATCTTAAATATATCCCACATGGATTTAGAGACCATCTCAAGAACAGATTTGAGGGATTATACATTAATGATTGAAGAAGACCAGAGGAGTTGTGGGATAACATTAAGAATATCACGCAAGAAGAAAGCAAAAGGTCATTAAAAAGACAAAAAAAAAGGAAAGCTCCAAAGAGATTCTGACATTTGCTCTTGACCATAGAGACACTAAAGCAAATGGAAGAAATATGAAAGTAAAAGAGCTGAACAGAAAATTTCAAAGGACAACTTGAGAAGACAAAGCCAAGTATTATAATGAAATGTACAAACACCATGCAGACAAGAAGGCAATGGGGAGACATACATAGAACGCTGAAATTAAAAAAAGCTGCTGACCAAGAATCCTCTACTCAGCAAAGGTGTCAATCAAATACAATGGTGTAATCAAAACATTCCAGGATAAACAGAAGCTAAGGGATTTTGCCAAAGTCAATCCTGCTATGAAAAACATCCTAAAGGGAGTTCTGTGGATTGAGAACCAACAAGAACAGAAAGCAACCAGAGAATGACATACGTGGCAGCATCACCTTGAACTCAGTCAACAAACGGAAGAGTCAAGAACAGAATAAAATTATAAGAACAGAGGATCTGGGAGGTCAGTCTACGATCAAAACAATAAAAATGTGAAAGAAGGTAAACACAGAGGAACGGCGATCCAAGTGGTGAGAAGATCAGGTAGGTTATAGGATAAAACAGACTGTCTTAAATGGAGGGAAGGATTGATGAAATATAAGGTAACCACAACAGTGAGGTTGGGATGGGGGGTTTAGTTCAGGTGTTGAGGAGGTCAATACAAGAAGAGGGAAGAGGTGGAAGAACAAGAGAGCTAGGGGACCACTGAGATAGGTTTGCATGGCCTAAGTGGGACAGAGGTAAATAGTGATGCATACTCAACCTTGAAACAACAGGCCTCTGTGATACAGGGATCTAAGCACAGTTTGAAGAGGGGAAATAATACTAAAATGCTTGACTGTCTTATGAATATTGGTTTCCCTTGCCTACTATTGTAAAATAAATATTTGAGTGGGATAGAAAGGAATGTTGGGAAACATGATTACAGAAAACTTGTAAGCCAGTCTTCAGCCTATAACTGATTGGAATACCTAAAACGGGTTCTAGAACTTGCCCAGTGAAACAGGCCTCTTGTGTAGCCTTTTCAGAGTATAGGACCTTAGGTGGAATCCTGAGTCCCATCCAGAACCTTCTGAGGTGGGACATTCCCAATAGAAAGGACAAGCAGATCAGTCTAAAACAACTAGGCCAAGAGAAGATACATCTTCAAAGAAACATCATCAAGAAAAACCCAAAACAAAAATGTCAGCATGACTGGCTACTATAAGAATAAGCAAGCTGTTCACCAGGAAGCCATCAAAGAAAACAATCAAGTTCCTTCAGGACAAATTCCCCTCTAAGACTGAAACTCAAAGAGAACACATGAAGAGGCATGTAAGCTTGCTAGTGACAATATTGGTCTAGTGGTGAGTGGAGGAGGAGGAAAGGCAGCAATGAAGAAATGGACTGAGTTCAACCACAGTCCATTGAGTCCCATTAACCTGGAGATGAGAGAGAAAGAGGAAGGACTGGTTGGTCCAAACTGTGGTGAGACTTGGGGACACTTGAGCCCATGGATAAGGATATAGCCACAGAGGGCTAGAGCTGAGAGTAAAGCATCCAGCTGATATGAAGTGAGGGGAGATGCACAAGAACACACAAACTTGCAGACAGTACCCATTTGACCTAGCCTCGATGGCTTGATAATCAAAACCCAACTAGAGGAAGATTACAAAAATAAAAAAAAAAAAATTGATAAAGGAAACAAGAGTAAATTGCTATAATTTGATGAACCTGACGTATACTCATGGAGGTAGTAACTCTAAATGCCAACAGAGAGGGAAGGAGCCTTCACATCAAGTATCATTCTTATCCCCTTTGTACACTGGATAGATAAGGACAGGCAACGTAGACATTGGCTACCTAAAATGAGGGGGCAATAAAAGCACAAAGTGACTGGCTTAAAAGGTTTCAAGAGGGAGTTTAGTTTAAGAGTGTAAGGGGGAAGAAATAGTCCCCACTGAATAGTTTTCATTCTGTCTAGATGGGTCTGGTGCAAAGAGATCAGGCTAAGATTCGTGTGATTCAATAGTAATTGTTATCATGACTAATTGCAACTGTCATAATTGTAAAGGTAGAAGTTTTGTGAACAAAAACAGGGATGTGGTTAATCCTACAGTCCAGAAACAGAGAACCCTAGAACCATCAAGAGAGAAAAGCACAAGCAGAATGTGGGACTTTATCCAGAGAAGCAGCAATGCCAGAGACAGAAGCAGAGATGGGGACATGGAGAGAGAGAGCGGTGAGGACTCAAGATTCATGGGAAAAGAGAAACCTTAGTCCCTTAGCCAGTGACCAGGAGGCAGAATTGAAGAATGTGCCCTTTGGAAGTATAAATTATTATATATGCCTGAGTGTTTGCTTTTGTTCTTTTTAAAGCTAAAGTGGATAGAGAGAAATACTGTTCACTGATGGTACTTGGAGGGATTATAATCATTGTAATGAAACAAGGTGTATGATTTGTTGAATGTAAAACTGATGATCTGCCCTGTAAACGTTTACTCAATCCTTTACACAATAA
>NW_006408602.1:668167-669185 GCF_000296735.1 Chrysochloris asiatica | reverse complement strand
AACAGAAAGAATAATAAAAAAAAAAAAGCACAGAAAAATTATCAAAGAGTTTTTAGTAAAAATTTTCCTAATATTCTGAAAGATAAAAATAAATTAATAAACATGCAAGAACCTGAAAAAACTCTAAACAGGATGGATCCCAAACAAAAACCACGAAGACATATCATAATCAAACTTTCCAAAATCAAAGACAAAAAAATAATTCTGAAAGCAGCTCAGGAACCAATAAGACTATCATTTCTCAGGCAATGGGATGACATATACAAAACTCTAAAAGAAAGGAAAAAAGATTGCCAACCAAGAATCATGTACCCAGCAAAGTTGTCAATCAATACAATGGTGAAATTAGTACATTTCTAGATAAATAGAAATTAAGAGAATTTGTATAAAATCCAGAAAAACTTTATAAAAAAAATACTAAAGGCTATTCTTTGAACTTAGAGCCAATAACAGCAGAAAATAACCTGAGATTAACATACATGGCAACACAAACCAGAACCAATTCAGATATATTGTTATCATTAAGTGCCATTGTGTCAGTTTTAACTCACAACAAATCTGTCTAATGTTTCTAAGGAATGACTAGTGGGTTTGAATCAGTGATTTTTGTGCTTATCCTATAGGGCCACATCAAGACTCTCAATCCAGATATAAAAGTATTTAAAGTAAAACACACTTAACGAGACTGAAAATTGGGAACCAGAGGTATCAATTAATAATCAAGTCAACTATAAATCAAAAAGGGAATAGTGTGGATACATCCAACTGACGAGGAAGTCAATTAAAATTCTAGATGACACAGACTGTTCAAAATGGAGGAAAACTAAATAAACTACAGAATAACATCAAAGAAAATGAACATATTACACCTTCACATTACAATAAAAAGAGAGGAAAACCAGTGAGATTTAGTAAACATTGATTATTCATGTTCATGAAGAACCTGTACATGGACCAAGAGGCAGTTGTTCAAACAGAACATGGGAACACTGAATGGTTTAAAATTAAGAAAGGTGCG
>NW_006408602.1:655855-668067 GCF_000296735.1 Chrysochloris asiatica | reverse complement strand
CTAGGCCAAGAGAAGATACATCTTCAAAGAAACATCATCAAGAAAAACCCAAAACAAAAATGTCAGCATGACTGGCTACTATAAGAATAAGCAAGCTGTTCACCAGGAAGCCATCAAAGAAAACAATCAAGTTCCTTCAGGACAAATTCCCCTCTAAGACTGAAACTCAAAGAGAACACATGAACAGGCATGTAAGCTTGCTAGTGACAATATTGGTCTAGTGGTGAGTGGAGGAGGAGGAAAGGCAGCAATGAAGAAATGGACTGAGTTCAACCACAGTCCATTGAGTCCCATTAACCTGGAGATGAGAGAGAAAGAGGAAGGACTGGTTGGTCCAAACTGTGGTGAGACTTGGGGACACTTGAGCCCATGGATAAGGATATAGCCACAGAGGGCTAGAGCTGAGAGTAAAGCATCCAGCTGATATGAAGTGAGGGGAGATGCACAAGAACACACAAACTTGCAGACAGTACCCATTTGACCTAGCCTCGATGGCTTGATAATCAAAACCCAACTAGAGGAAGATTACAAAAATAAAAAAAAAAAAATTGATAAAGGAAACAAGAGTAAATTGCTATAATTTGATGAACCTGACGTATACTCATGGAGGTAGTAACTCTAAATGCCAACAGAGAGGGAAGGAGCCTTCACATCAAGTATCATTCTTATCCCCTTTGTACACTGGATAGATAAGGACAGGCAACGTAGACATTGGCTACCTAAAATGAGGGGGCAATAAAAGCACAAAGTGACTGGCTTAAAAGGTTTCAAGAGGGAGTTTAGTTTAAGAGTGTAAGGGGGAAGAAATAGTCCCCACTGAATAGTTTTCATTCTGTCTAGATGGGTCTGGTGCAAAGAGATCAGGCTAAGATTCGTGTGATTCAATAGTAATTGTTATCATGACTAATTGCAACTGTCATAATTGTAAAGGTAGAAGTTTTGTGAACAAAAACAGGGATGTGGTTAATCCTACAGTCCAGAAACAGAGAACCCTAGAACCATCAAGAGAGAAAAGCACAAGCAGAATGTGGGACTTTATCCAGAGAAGCAGCAATGCCAGAGACAGAAGCAGAGATGGGGACATGGAGAGAGAGAGCGGTGAGGACTCAAGATTCATGGGAAAAGAGAAACCTTAGTCCCTTAGCCAGTGACCAGGAGGCAGAATTGAAGAATGTGCCCTTTGGAAGTATAAATTATTATATATGCCTGAGTGTTTGCTTTTGTTCTTTTTAAAGCTAAAGTGGATAGAGAGAAATACTGTTCACTGATGGTACTTGGAGGGATTATAATCATTGTAATGAAACAAGGTGTATGATTTGTTGAATGTAAAACTGATGATCTGCCCTGTAAACGTTTACTCAATCCTTTACACAATAAAAACCTTATAATAAATAAATAAATAAATAAATAAAGTATTGCTACAAAGTCATAGAAGTCTTTCTTAAACAACAACAACAACAAAAAGACAATGGAAGGAATACGCAGTCATTGTACCAAAAATAAATGATTGCTGTTTTACCATATCAAGAAGCAGCATATGGTCATGAAACGATGATGATACTGTAGGAAGAAGTCCAAGCAGAACTGAAGGTATTGGGGAAAAACACGCCTCCTGATATTGACAGGCTACAAACTGAAATCTTTCAAAAAGCTGGTGCAGCTCTGGAAACACTCAGTAGAATAAGCCGATACATTTGGAAAACCGCTACCTGGCTGACTGACTGCAAGAGTACCATATCTGTGTCCATCCCAAAGAGAAGTGACCTAACATTATGCAGAAATCATTAAACAATATAACTAATAGAATGTGCAAGTAAACTTCTGCTGAAGATGATTTAAAACTGGCTACAACATTACATCAACAGGGAACTTCCAGGTGTTCAAGATGGATTCAGGAGAGTTTGTGGATCTTGGCTGAGAGCTGTTTGTTTCAGAAAGATATTTACCTAAGCTTTATTGACTATGCAAAGTCTTTCAACTGTGTGGATTATGAAAACTATTGAGAACATGTTGAAGAATGAGTATTGCAGAACACTTAATTGTGCTCATGAAGAACCCATATATAGGCTTAACAGCAGTTGTTAAACCAGAACAAGAAAATACAGGATTGTTTAATATCAGGAAAAGCATGTGCCAGTGTTTTATATTTTCACCATTCCTACTGAATCTGTATTCTGAGCAAATAATCTGAGAAATGGCATTATATGAAGAAGAACCTAGCATCAAAATTGTAGGAAGACTTATTAACAACCAGTGGTATGCTGATGACACAACCTTGGTTGCTGAAAGTAAAGAGGATTTATACTTACTAAAGATTATCAAAGACTACAACTGTTAATATGGATTACTCCTCAGTATAAAGAAAACAAAGACCCTCATAACTGGACCAATGGATAATGTCATGATAATTGTAGAAAAGATTGACATTATCGAAGACTTTATTTTGCTCAGATCCACAATTAACACTCATAGAAGCAGCAGTCAAGAAATCAAATGACATACGACATGACATAGGTAAATCTGCTACACAAAACCTCTTTAAAGTGTTAAATAACAACAATGTCACTTTGAAGATTAAGATGTGCTTTATCCAAACCATGGTATTTTTAATAATATCATATACATGTTTAAGTTGGAAAATGAATTAAGGAAGACTGTAAAAGAATTGATGCCTGGTATTTTCAGAACCCTCATATGGAGTGAAAATTGGACAGTGAATAAGGGGGACTATAGAAGAATTAATGCATTTGAATTATGGTATTAGAGAAGAATATTAAAAGTACCATGAAGTCAAAAGAACAAACAAATGTGTTTTGGAAGAAGTACAGACAGAAAACTCCTTAGAAACGAGGATGGCAACATGTCAACTCTTAAACTTGGGACGTGTTACTAATGAAGAAAGACATCCTGCTTGGGAAAGGGGAACAGTGAAAAAGAGGAGTACCCACAACAAGATGGACTGACTTCTTGAGATCAGCAATGAGCTAAAAAAATATATTAATAACTATTGTGAGGGTCGTACAGTTACTCTCTATTGTGCATAGGGTCAATGTGAATCAGATTTGATTCCATTTCACCTAACATCAACAACATAAAAGCATATCTGAGAGTCTTCATGCATAATTATATAATTGCTTCCTTATATTACAATACTATCTTTTATAGTACTTAATACACAGTCAATGTTAATGTAATAAAAGGAAGAAGTCTGGAGTAATTTTAGTTACAGGTGAAGTTGACTTGCAAAAATCAGAGAGGTAGAATAATTCCTAAACAAAACCAAAAACCACCAAGCAGCCAAACAACTTCTGGTTAGACCTAATATCACATTTTCTCAGAAGGTGTGTCTTGTGGAACTAGGAATCCTCTGAGAAAAGGATATTGTGGGGTTAGTCAATTAATGTTCTGGAGGGAAACCACTACCATTGGAATACATAAATGATTTTGTTTCTCTTGCCTCCTTCCTTTCACTCTCCTTCTAGTACCTGTACTGAGAAAATTTAAGAGGAATTCACATGAAAAAGTAGAAATGCAGATTGTTGTAGCCTATCCCCACCCTCAACATCAAAATTCAAGGCACAGAGGTATGAGTGTAAAGTGGAGAGTAAATGGCTTCATAATTAGCACACAAAGACATATTGCAAAGTCTAATTAGGATTCCTAATTCTGAGAAATTTCTTAGCTTTATGGCTCAGTGCATGAAATAGATAAAGCAACATTTGACTTTATAGTTATAGAAAGTGTAAACTAAGAATCAATGATTAAGCAATAAATAAACTAATATAGTAACTGACTTATGAGAGTGTACTATGAGCTATTTTTTAATTCCACCTGTGTAAACTGAACTTTCAGAAAAATAAGTAAAACAGACACTAAAATGTGAGGAGTGATATGCTGCTATTTTAAGGATGGTCATGCATTGCCTGCTATTTCTTCCATTAAAGGAGGAAATCTAACTTTCTTCCATTAAATCTCAGCCAGCTTCAAGAATCCACCAGTCAAACGTAGTTTCATTGACATTGTGGAGCAACTGAGGAAAAGACATATGAATGTCTCTAGTTTCTACCCTGGCATCTTAAAATATTTTGTTCTATAAAGTCATCTCACATGCTCTGATCAACATTCTTAATATCCAGATATCCTGGCTAAGACACCAAATATATGAGATATGTGCTCTTCAATCTTCCATCCTAGCCTCTCTGCCAGCTAAAAACCACTCTGAACTTTGGAGTTTCTCTAGATAACAGTGTTTCATTCTATCAACAATTACTAGGAGATTCAAAGCATTCACCTCTTATGCCAAAGTGTATGGTAAATAACAAATCCCATTCCACAAATCAGTTTTGTTATTCGGAATCCTCAATTTCCCTTGTCTGTTCAAGTTTTGACTCCAGTTTTTCCATGCAGTATTTTTTTCTCTCATCCCCACTTACCTGAGGCTAGGACAACAGGTACCAGCTAATTTTTTATATCTTAGTTTTGATAATCCATTGAAGAGCTACAGAACCTACAGAGATAGGGTCATGTTTTACCTTTTGCTATTGTTAGGCACTCTCTAGTAGGCTCGTACTCATAGTGATCGTATACAACACAGAATGAAACACTACCTGGTTCTGTGCCATCCTTACAGCAGCTATTACATGCAAATCTATTATAATTAACATGTCAATACATACTTTGGGGGTATCCCTCTTTTTAAAAGACTAGATATGCATCTTGACAGTCAATGCATTGACAAGCAAAGGGTTGGTGGTTCAGACTCACCATTCACATTAAGAACCTTATACAGAGTCACTATGAGTCAAAATCAACTCAATAGTACTTAACAGCTATAACACACTTTACCCAGAATGATGACCATTGCCAGGGACTGCTCCCTCCTGATAACATGTCCAAAACACATGACACTAAGAGGCAAGACAGATTTGTTTGTTCTTTTGATAGTGGATTCAGCTTGCAATATTCTTGGCTAACACCATATTTCAAATCCATCAATTTTTCTATGGTCTTCCTTATTCATTGTTCAGCTTTCACATGCATATAAAGGATTGAAAACACCAAAACTTGGGTCAGGTACAGCTTAGTCCTCAGAGTGACATGTTTGTTCTTCAATACTTTTAAGTGGTCTTTTTTTTTTTTTTTCCAGCAGATTTGCACAATGTCCTTTGATTTCTTAACTGCTTCCATGATCATTGATTGTGGATCTAAATAAAATTAAATTCTTCATGACTTCAATCTTTTCTATATTTGTCATGATGTCATGTATTGGTCTAGTTCTGAGGATATTTGTTTTCTTTACATTATGTTATAATGCATACTGAAGCTTTGTTCTTTGATCTACACCAGTAAGTGTTTCAAGTTCTTGTCATGCTTTCTGCAAGCAAAGAGTTCCATCTGTCTATTACAGGTTGTTAATGAGTCTTCCTCCAATTCTGAAGTCACTTTCCTCTTGATATAGTCCAGCTTCTCTAATTATTTGCTTAGTATACTGTTTAAATAAGTATAATGAAAGGATGTTGTTGTTGTTATGTGCCATGGAGTCAGTTCCGACTCATAGAGACCCTGTACAGGGTTTCTAAGGCTGCAAATCTTTACGGGAGCAGAAAGCCTCATCTTTCTCCCACAGAACAGCTGGTTTCGAACTGCTGACCCTGAGGTTCACAGCCTGATTCGTAACCACTACGCTACCAGAGGCAGACACACCTTTCCTCAATTTAAACCATGAAGTACCCCCTTGTTCCTTTAGAACAACTGCTTCTTGGTCTATGTACAGAATCCTCTGAGCATAATTAGATTTGGAATATCCATTCATTGCAATGTTATCCATAGTTTTTTATGAAACACAGTCAATAAAACATAAGTAAACTTCTTTCAGGTATTTTCTGTTTTCAATCAAGATTCATCTGATGCCAGCAATGATATTCCTCATTCTACATCCTCTTGTGAATCCTGTTTAGATTCAGCAGTTCTCTGTTGATGTGGTGCTGCAAACCTTTAAAATTATCTTCAGTAAAATTTTATTTTCTATGTTAAAGACATTGTTTGGTAATTCCCACATACTAGAGTCGCCTTTCATTGGGATGGGTACAACTATGGATCTCTTCCAGGTGATTGGCTACTAAGCGCTACCCAAACTGCATTAGTTTCTTAAAATATTTTTTTGCTTTTTTGTCGAGTTCTGAGCCTTGTTTTTGTTTTGGGTTATTTTTTGTTTGTTTGTTTTTCACCTTCAGTCAGCTTGACTTCTTCAGTTAGTGCTACCAATTTTGATCATATGCTTGAATTAGTTGAATTTTCAATTAATTATTCTTGATACAGTGACTATGTTTTTCTTTCATCGTCTTTTTAAACTTACTGCATAGTTCAATATTTTGCCCATAGTATCCTTCAATAATACAACCTGAGGCATGAATATAATATTTACTTCATTTCTTACAGACCGAAAAATGATGAATGTGTTCTGCCCTTTTAATTTTCTAATTACAGGTTTTTGCACATTTCATCACAATAGTCTACTATGTCTTCTTGAGTTGCCCATTTACATGTTTAGCTCTTTTACTGCATAGTTGCTGCTATTAGCATTAGCTAAGGAGCTCTGGTAGCGTAGTGGTTACGAATCGGGCTGCGAACCTTAAGATCAGCGGTTCAAAACTACCAGCTGCTCCGCGGGAGAAAGATGAGGCTTTCTACTCCCGTAAAGATTTACACCCTCGGAAACCTTGTACAGGGTCGCTATGGGTTGGAACCGAATCGACGGCACTTAACAACAATAACAACACTCTGTTCAAGAGCAAGTTTCAGAGTCTTTTCTTACACTCACTTTTATTTTTCTTTCTTTCTTGCCTTTTTCATGACTTTCTTTCTTCATGTATAATATTCTTGATGCCATCCCACAACTCATTGGCTCTTTGGTCATTGGTGTTCAATGTGTCAAATCTGTTCTTAAGACGGTCTCTAAATTCAAGTGGAATATGCTTAAGGAGGCTGTTTTGCTTTGCAGGCTTGTTTCAATGTGCTTCAACTATATCCTGAACATAAATATGAACTATTAATGGCCCCAGGCCTTGTTTTGGCTGATGATATTGACTTTCTTCAGGGCCTCTTCCAACAGATATCAATTTGTTTCCTGTGGATTCCATCTGGCAAGATCTATATGTCCAGTTGTGATTTGTGTTGTTGAAGAAAAGTTATTTGCAATGAATAAGTCATTGTTTATGTAAATATCTGCCATGCGATCAATTGACAGTGTCATTTCTATCACTAAGGCTATATCTTCCAATTATTGATCCTTCATCTTTGTTTCCAATTTTCATATTCCAATCACCACTAATAATCAATGCATCTTGCTTGCATGTTTGATCAATTTCAGGCTGAAGAACTTATCTATTGCTGTTAGGTGCTGTCCAGTGCGTTCTGACACTTAGGAACTCTATACACAGAGAAGGAAACACTGCCAGGTACTACACCATTCTCACAATTATTGTTAAGTTTGACCCAATTATTGCTGCCACTGTGTCAATTCATTTTTGAGGTTCTTTGTCTTTTTCGATGACCCTATACGTCCCCAAGCATTATGCCCAACCACAGGGACTTGTCCCTCCTGACAATATGTGCAAAGTGCGAGAGACAATGTCTGACCATAGTTGATGTTTAGAAATACTCTGTCTGCACTTCCTCCAAGACAGATTTGTTTTTTGGAAGTCTAAGACATTTTCAGTAGTATTTGCAAATACCACAATTCAAATACATGGATTCATCTCTGATACTACTTATTCACTGTTCAACATTCATATGCATATAAGGAGATTGAAAATACTGAAGCTTGGATCAGACACACCTTAGTTCTCAAAGTGACATCTTTGTTCTTTAACAGTTTAAAAAGATCTTTTGAAGCAGATTAGTCCAATGCAATATATCATTTGATTGCTAGACTGCTGCTTCCATGAACATTGATTGTGGAACCAATCAAAATGAAGTTAATAACTTCAAACCTTTCTTTTTTTATAACATTATTTATTGGTTCTTTGTGAGGGCCTTCATTGTCTACTGCGATGCAATCCATATTGAAGACTGTAGTCATCTATCTTCATCAATAAGTATTTGAACTACTCTTTGCTTCCCACAAGCAAGGTTATGTCATCTGCATATTACACATTGTTGATTAATCTTCCTCCAATCCTGATGCCACATTCTAATATACAATATTATGTATATCTATGAATACTATATATAACATATATATATGTATATATAATAATCCAGTTTATCAGATTGTTTGTTCAGCATAAATATTGACTGTATTTGCTAAAAAAAATGCAAATCTCTAGCTGTCATTTGAAATTTTCTGTTCAACTATTTTTCTTCATCATTTCTTCCATTTTCTTATACTGCTCTGCTCTGCTCTCTTTTTAATGACCTTTTGCTCTCTTCATGTATTATGTTCTTTATATCATCCCACAACTTATCTCATCTTCATTAATTAGTATCTAAGCATCACATCTCTTATTGAGATGATCTCTAAATTTAGGAGGGATGTGCTAAAGGACATATTTTGGCTCACGTGGACTTGTTTTCATTTCTCCAATTTCAGCCCAACTTTATATATGAGCAATTAATAGTCTGTTCCATAGTTGACCCCAGGTCTTATTTTGGCTGATGATAATGAGCATCTTCAGCATCTCTTCCCATGGGTGTAGTCAATTTGATTCCTGTGCATTCCATCTTTTGAGTGATCCATGTTTAGTTGTCATTTATGTTGTTGTAAAAGGGGTTTTGTAATGAATAAGTCGTTAGTCTTGCAAAATTCTATCATGTGATCTTCTCTGTCATTTCTGTCACTGAAGCCATATTTTCCAATCACAGATCCTTCCTGTTTGTTTCAAATGTTTACATTCTAATCACCAGTAATTATCAATGAATCTTTATTGCTTGTTTGAGCAATTTCAGACTGAAGAGTATGGTAGTATTCTTCAATTTCATTATCATTGGATTTAGTAGTTGGTGCATAAATTTGAAAAATAGTGGTATTAACCAGTTTTCCTTGTAGATTTAAGTATTTTATCCTATCACAGACAACATTGCACATCAAGATACTTCTTTGATTTCTGTTTTTGACAATGACTGTGAAACCATTCCTCTTCTATATGCCTTTCCTGGCATAGTAAACAATAAAATTGTCCAATTCCAAGTGGCCAATAACTGTCCATTTAGGCTCACTAATGTCAATGATGATGTCCTGGTGTGGTCCCATCGGATAAGCGTGCAATCTCAAGGTAGGATTGAACACAAGGAGTGGTTCAAACCCACTACCTTCTCCTTGGTAACTCTATACAAGGTTGCCATGAGTCACAAAATACTCAAGGTCACTTAGCAGCAAAAATAACAACAATGCCTATGATATCAGTCTTTACAAGTCAGATTTCATTTCTGACTACTTCCAATATTCCTAAATTCATACTTCATGCATTCCAAATTACAATTATTAATGTATGTGTGCACTGTTTCTTCTTGTTTTGACTTGAGTCTCTGTAGTAAGCGAAAGTCTCCAAAGCTTTGTCCCATCCGTGTCATTAAGGTCAACTCTAATTTGACAAGGCAGCTCTTCCCCAGTTGTATTTTGCATGCCTTTCAACCTAAGAGTCTCATCTATATCAGACATTATTCTGCTTTTCTCTCTCTCTCTCTTTTTTAATGTACCAGGTCAACTTTTTTGTTGTTGTTGTTTTAAGCTTTTATTGTGAACTGAGTGGTAGTTTACATGGGAGAACATCAGCTTTACATCACCATTTCATTACAAATATTATAATCTTCTCCGTGCATCATCATTCAACAGTATTTGCTTCCATTCCTTTGTTTGTTTGTTTGTTTTTGTTTTGGGGGTTACTGGATAGATTTACATAAAAACATTCAGAAATATAAAATAATTTAAGCAACCAAACAAAGGACACATTCTGCAAACCTGCATCCTGGCAGCCAGCACCCAGTTCATCTCTTTCCATGAGTCCAGAATCCTCAGCTGCATCCTATTTCCATGTCCTCATCTCTGTCTCTATCTCTGGTGTTGCTGCTTCTCTGAATAAGGACCCACATTCTGCTTGTGCTCTTCTCCCTAGGGTCCTCTGTTTCTGGACTATAAGATAAACTATTCCCCAGTTTTTGTTACAAAACTTCTGCTTTTGCAGTTGTGACAGTCTCAATTAGTAATGATAACAATTACTCACTATCGAGTAATTGTTATTATCCCCATCTATTTTCACCAGATCCATCTAGACAAGACGAAAACTATTCAGTGGGGACTCTACATTCCCCCCGCACACTCTTAAACTAAATACCCTCTTGAAAACTTGTAAGCCAGTCACTTTGTGCCTTTATTGTCCCCTCATTTTAGGTAGCCAGTGTCTAAGTTGACTATCCCTATCTACCCTGAATACAGAAGGGATAAGAATGATACTTGATGTGAAAGCTCCTTCCCTCTTAGTTGGTATTTCGAGCTACTAAATCCATAAGTAAAGGTCAAGTTTATCAAATTGTAGCAATTTATACTCATTTACTTATCAAAAATTGTTTATTTTATCTTCCTCTAGTCGAATTCAGATTATCAAACCACCAAGGCTATGTCGAATGGGTACTATCTGTAAATTTGGACATTCTTGTGTGTCTCCCCTAACTTCATATCAGTGGGATGCTTCACTGTCAGCTCTAGCCCTCTGTGGCTATGTCCTTGTCCATGGGCTCTGGAGTCCCCAGGCCTCACCACACTTCAGACCAACCAAACCTTCCTTTCCTCTCTCTTATCTCCAGGCCAATGGGAGTCTATGGAACGTGGTTGAATTCAGCCCATTTCTTCATTGCTTCCTTTCCCCCTCTCCCACTCACCAGTAGACCAATGCAGTCACCAGCAAGCTTACATTGTCTATTCATGTGTTCCCTTTGTATTTCAGTCATGGGGCGGGGGGAAAAATTCTGCTTCTCTTAAAAAGATTTTCACTGGCTAATAATTCAGAAGTCATCTCTCTCTCTTTTTTCCTAGTCTGTCTTAGTGATTTCCATTGAAACCTGTCCACCATGGGTCACCCTTCTTGTTGTTGTTAGGTGCCATCGAGTCGGTGCCAACTCATAGTGACCGTATACACAGCAGAACAAAGCACTGCCCGATCCCGAGCCTGTCTCACTATCACAGCAACTCACAGAAACTCACAAGCCACTACAGTACAACAAACTGACAGACGAGTGGTGGGTGGGTCACCCTTATACTGCTTGTTTATTTGTCAGCATCATAACAACATGCAAGCCACCACAGTATGATAAACTGAGAGATGGGTGATTGAAAGGTGTGGAAATTCTACAATTCTTCATTTTTGGCTACAAAATGAAAGAATATACTATGCTCCTGGATAGGAAGCATATGAGAAAATGTCAATACTGCCCAAAGCAATTTACATATATAATGCAATCCCAATCCAGATTCCAAGGACATCCTTCACAGAAATGGGGAAAAAAAATTACAAACTTTATAAGGAAAGGAAAGAGTCCCAGGATAAACAAAGACTGCTTAAGAAGAAGAATAAGGTTGGAAACCTCTCACTCCCTCATTTCAAAATTTATTACATGACTACAACTGGTGACCTTAAACTGCCAAACTTGCAGTTCAAACATCTTGCAGTTGCAAATCAAAACAACAATGATATATCATCTCACACCAGCAATAACAGCATAGATCAAAAAAGTAGAGGACAATAAATGCTGGCGAGGGTATGGAGAGACTGAGACACTGTTACCTTTCTGGTGGGATTGCAAATGGTTCAACCACCCTGGAAAGCAATATGACGCTTCCTCAGAAGTTTGGAAAATATTTCAAAAAGTACTATTTAGCTATCTTTAAAGGACTGAGAGAAAGGTCAAGGACAGCAAGAAAAACACTTAAAAACAAACAAACAAAAAGTCTTTGGAGAACTCAAGCAAACACTACAGAAACAGACAAAATTAATGTAAATTTTGAAACAATGTAAACTTGCAAATAGAAATCCAGAGGATAAATAATAAAATTTAAGAAATGGACAATATATTGAGAAGGAAAATGAACATTTTGAAGCAATGGAAACCCAAATTAATGAGCTTGAAGGCAAATCTCTCAATTCTTATATGCCAGAAAAGCAATAAGAAAAAAGATTAAAAAAAAAAATCTGAAGAAAATCTAAGAGTTATATGGGACA
>NW_006408602.1:644044-653486 GCF_000296735.1 Chrysochloris asiatica | reverse complement strand
AACCGCAAGGTCAGCAGTTTGAAACTACCAGCTGTTCTGCAGGAGAAAGATGAGGCTTTCTGCTCCCGTAAAGATTTACAGCCTCGGCAACCCTTTACAGGGTCGCTATGAGTCGGAACTGACTCCACGGCACATATCAACAACAACAACATTGATAAGTGCACTGAATGTAAATGAATTAAATGTACCGGTCAACAGGCAGAGAGAATATAGGATCCTTCAATATACTGTCTATAAAAGACACACCAAAAGATGGAGCCAGTCTATATGTTTATCAACAGAAGAATGGTTAAGCAAACACATACATACAATGGAATACTACTCCAAGTTGAAGAATAGTGATGAATCTGCAAAACACCTCACCACACAAATGAAGCTGGAATATATGCTGAGTGGAGGTAGTCAATCACCAAAGGACAAATATAGTATGAAACCGATGTTGTACACAGCTAAGAATAGGCTTTCTTTACCGTGGGGTTTCAGGGGGTAGAGAAACTCCTTCATGGGCTAGAGGGTGACATATGCTAACATGGGTGACTTAGCAGGCAATATAAAATAAGAAGGAGGCTGACAGTGAAAGATGAAGGCAGAAGGAGACACAGGGCAGAATGCAAGTGTTAAACTGAATATAGGTAAACACTGGCAACCGATGTCACTTGGACGGGATTGCAATCATTATAATGAAGCAAAGTATATGATTTGGTGAATGCAAAACTATGGATCTGCTCTGTAAACCTTCACTCTATTCACAATATAAAGTTTGAAAATTTTTACAGCTTCAGAAATCCCATAAAGTGTTGATCTGAGTCAGAACTAACTCAATGGCAGAAAACTGCAAGGAATTTTCATCAGTTTCTATGAGCTGAAACTAAAACTTAGCTAAAATAAGCAGAAGAAAGGAGATGACAATAGCCCTGTAAACTTGAGAAGGATTCCTAGTTTTAGAGAGGATTGTAGCCTGGCCAACATCTTGATATCAGCATTGTCAAATCGTGATTGAAGTACCTTCAAACTTCTTCTGAACTCATAACTCAGAGAAGCTATAAGATAATGAATTTGTACAGTTTTAGACTGATAATCATTTAGTGTAGTGGTTACAAATCGGGATGTGAGCAGCAAGGTCAGCAGTTCGAAACTACCAGCGGTTCCGCAGGAGAAAGATGAGGTGGTCTGCTCCCATAAAGATTTACAGCCATGGAAACCCTGTGTAGGGTAGCTATGAGTCGGAACCAACTCCACGACACACAACAACAACAACAGCAACAACTTTGTAATTTGTTATGCATCAATAGTGTACTTATACAGCAAAAAAGAATTTTATTTTTGCAATTCCTATGAGCTCTTTCATCATAGAAATTAAATTGTTTCTAACATACCAGGGTAAATTAAAAAATTATCTGGACCCTGATTATATTACAAAGCCCATCTATGACCATGGCTAATGGTAACATTGAGCATGCATATGAAATGATTGTGTCAAAAAGATAAGTGCCAGTGGATTATGTGGCAAATCATTTGCAAATCAGCCACAGCTCTGCCTATGAAATAATCCAGGACAGATGGGTTTTGAAAAGCTTGTGTGAGATGGGTACTGAAACAGCCCATGCAAGAGCATAAACAGAAGGTTTGGACTTCTGAAAACAAAATTTGGACTGATACTCGAAGAAAGGTAAACATTTCTTTTAAAAAAATCACTACTGGTGAAGAGATAAGACAAGGATTCATCCTAACAAGTGAGCCTGAGAGGAAATGGCAGTCTATGAAATGGAGACACCCTCCATTTCCGAACTAGAAAAAGTTCAAAAGTCAACCACCAGCTGGAAAATTGATGCATGCAGTTTTCTGGGATTCTCAAGGGCCAGTGTTGGAACACTATCAGGAAAAATGTTCAGCAATCAACCATGCTCTTAAAGTGAGATGCTCACAGGAGAGTTGAAGCCTAAACTTCAGATTAAACACAGGCTTTGGGATCTTGCATGACAATGCAGGTCCACACACTTCTACCTACACTATTAACATTGCAAAAACTACATTTTGATGTGTTAAAGAATCCTCCCAATTGTCCTGATGTTGCTCCATCTGACTTTCACCTGAAGTCTCAACTTTGATGAAGAAGTGAAAACAACAGTGCATTTGTGGCTCACAGCTCAGCCTAAAACATGGTATAATAAGAGAATTTGAAAGCTTGTGGACAGATGGACAGAGTGTCCTGAAAAGCAAGGCGATTATGTGGGAAAATGATGTATTGGTCTAGTCTACAAGTGATTAAAATAAATTCTATAACCAGAATGTGTATAATTTTTGACTCACTTTCATATTTATTCAGCAAACTGCTTCTACAGTAAGTTTGGAACAGAGAAGATCTTGGGACAGAAGTAAGTTGCTCTTAGGTAAAGTGGCCTAATCTGTCTCAATTTTTAACTTCCATCTACGTTATTATTTCTCAGCCCTCAGGAAATAATTAAATAAATAAATGTTGATTCAACCACTAACCACAAATATTTATAAAATTCCCCCAATGTTCATTAAAGATTCAATGATCTTGCCTTTTCTATCTAAATCATAAAGTTTGAATCATGCAAAGGAGCTTCAAAAGTTCATGGAAAATTGAATGAAAAGATAGTGAAATTTTTCCATGAATTATTTGAATGTTTCTAGTGTATTAGTACATTCCATGGGAGGAAATAATAGGAAAGTGGAAGTAGGAAATAATCCAGGGACTCTTTGACACTAGGTTTAGGTAAATTGCTAGACGCCAGGCCAACAGACAAATGAACATATTTGTTGAGATTTATTAAGTGATCTCAAAGTCTGACAATTCTAGAATGATGGAGGGAGTAATATTGGTCAAGGAATTATAGCTAGCATAAGAACAGAAATCTCTATACTACATTGAGTTGAAGAAATGGATTTCATAATATTTTCCTTTGCTTCTCAGAAATTCACCACCGGATAGTTCCAAGCTGACAGATGATTTTACTAGTCCTCACTATGAGTCAGAACAGACTCCAAAGCACTTAACAACAGCAAAAACAACAAAATGTGGATATGACAATACAACATTTTTTAAGTGCTATCGTGTCATTTCCAACTCATAGTGACCCTGTATAGGGTTTCCAAGGAATTACTAGTGGGTTTGAACCTTCTGTCTTTGCAATTTGCAGTCTAGTACTTTTCCCACAATGCCACACCAAGAGTGTGACTACTTATTTATCAAAACAATGCCATCAAGAAAGTGTTAAAGAGGACAGCAACCTTAGGAATGCAGCTTCTATATTAGAATAAAATGAGTTAGATTTTATAAAATCATGATCCTCTATTGATTTCTACTTCATCTTAAAATCTACACGTTTTCAACTTTCATGGTAGATTTGTTGTTAGGTGTCCAGTTGGCTCTGACTCATAGCTACTCTAGGCACAATAGGATAAAATGCTGGTTTGTTCTGTGCCATCCTCACTATTGTTGCTACCTTTGAGTTCATTGCTGCTGCCACTGTGCCAATCCATTTCGTTGAGGGAAGAGGGGAACTTACTCTTTGTCACTGATCCTTCACTATATCAATCATGATGTCCTTCCCCAAGGACTGGTCCTTCCTAATTACATGTCTGAAGTATAAAAGATTAAGTCTTTCCACACTGGCTTCTAAATAGCATACTGGCTATACTTCTTTGTTGTTGTTGTTGTTAAGTGCCGTGGAGTCGGTTCCGACTCATAGCGACCCTGCACAGGGTTTCCAAGGCTGTAAATCTTTACGGGAGCAGACAGCCTCATCTTTCTCCCTTAGAACCGTTGGTAGTTTCGAACTGCTGACCTTGCGGTTTACAGCCCAATTCATAACCACTACGCTACCAGAGCTCCTTACTTCTTTAGCATAATTTAATTTGTTTGTTCTTATGGCTGCCCATGGTATTTTCAGGATTCTTTCCCAACACTAGCTCTTCTCCAGCAATAAATTAAACACATCAATTTTTCTAAGGTCTTCCTTATTCAGTGTGCAAATTTCACATGCATATGAGGGGATATGGTTTAGGTCAAGAGTACCTTAATCCTCAAAATGATTATCTTTACTCTTGAACACTTTAAAGAGATATGTGAAGATGATTAGCTGAATGCAATTTATCTTTTGATTTCTTGACTGCTGCTTTCATGAGTGTTGTTTGTAGATTCAAGCAAAATTAAGTCTTTGACAACCTGAGACCTTTTTTCCATTTATCATGATGTTACTTATCAGTCTAGTGGTGAGGCTTTTGGTTTTCTTTGCTTTTAGGTGCAATCCATACTGAAGTCTGTGGTCTTTGATCTTCACAGGAAGTATTTTAAGCTTTCAGCAAGCAAGGTCATATCATCTACAAATTACAGTGTGTTAATGAGTCTTTTTTCTATCCTGATGCCATGCTTTTCTTCATATTTCCCAGGTTCTTGGCTTATTTGTTCAGCATACATCACAGTTTAGGAACTATCAATTATTGGTATAAGATTCATTGATTGATATATTAATCTAAATATACTAGTACACAAAAAATATCTATTGCATAATTTCCACATTCAGTGTTTCAACTATAAATAATTATTAAAACTTTACAAAACCCATTCTACTTATCATAAAGACCTTTTAAAAAAAAATGACTATGGCTTATTTTTAAAATATTTATGTTGTTCTTTAGTATTGCTAATCATTTCTTCAACTTGTTGTTCATTCAGTTTTGACTGATAGCGACCATTGTGGCAGTTTAACTGCTGTAAGGGTTTTTAACACATTTATCTTGATGGAAACAGATCTCCATTTAGTTTTCCTGTAGAGCCACTGAGTGGGTTCAAGTAATGAAACTTACTTTTAGCAGAAGAGTTAGTAGCCATTGCACCACCAGGGCCCTTTCTCCTCAATACTAAGTTTAAATTACAATGTGTAAAATTTCAAAAGTAGTCACCAATTCATGACAGGATTCTGTTATGAGGACTGTATTGTAAGTTGATTCTGAAGTAATAGCTCTTTTCAAAAATTATTCTTTATTATTGCATTTTGTTATTAGTATCTTTATAAATATAATATATGCATACCTACAAGTACACATCAGAGAATGATAACCTCAGCAAATTGTGTGCTGCAACATTGCATGTAGTAATGTTACTAATTATAAAAGGTATAAAAACAAAGCTAAAACAACAAAAATGGTAAGTGTGGTCCCCATGACTTAAAGATGTCATAAGTTGGGGACTAATCTGTATAGGTACTAGCAGTTAAACTTTTTTAAAAGGTATTTTGAAGTTACCAAGGATTCATGAAGAAAGAAAATAAATAAAAATATTTATTTGATAGTTTATACTATCAACTGATTTCAATATCTGGATTAAATGAACAAAAGCATAGATTAAAATATTTTATTTTTTGAAATCTTTCTAATGGCAATCATGAAAAATGCATTTTTAGCATGAACCATTCACTCTTTTCAACCAACTAATTCTGCTACTCTTTAGATAACTGTGTCACGACTTATATTAAGATTATCACCTTCTAAGGTGGCCAAATCCTAAGGAAAAATGATAAAATGATGGAAAAAATAATTAGAAAGAGGAAGTTTCTCATGCTTCTTCTATTTGTGATAGTTTCTTGAGATATGTGGAAGAACATGTGTTATCACTTGCCAATAATTAGAAACTGGAAATGCTTCAGAGTCACCAACGACCATCTCAGCCACAATTCCCATTATCTTCCAGTTTGCTTTTACTTTCAGAAACAGTAATTTTGAGGAAAGAATATTTCTGATGATTCTGTTTCTTATAGATTTTAATGTTAGGCAACTAATCAATGAATAGAATATATATAATTCTACTGACAAGAAAGAGCTAGGTCATATTTCTGGAAAGACAAAACAGTTTTCTAGAGGATGTCAGGTGTCTTAGCTGAGATACAGTAACAAATATTAAACCAGATATTCAAAGAAAGCAGACATGGCCATTCAGCTAATCAGGAAATAATTCAGGCACTTTAAACAGAATAAACCAGTTAAAATAAGCAGAAACTGAATTGATTCGGATGCATGGCAATCTTTTGTGTGTCACATTGTAACTGTGCTTTATAAAATTTTTCTTTTTTTGCTTCAGAAAGTTTTCAATAGCTTTGCCTCTGAGTGATTTTGCGCTACCAAACCTTAGGTTAACAGGTAAATGCTTAGCCATTGGTATCACCAAGGGACTTGTCTGAGTCTAACAAAATTATATTCTGAACAAGGTAGTATCAGGTAAAACTTAGGTCATACCGAAGGTTCAAAATTAAGTCTGGTCCAGTTTTGGTGGGCAGCACAGACAGCCAGGTAGGAAAGGCCCCGTGGAGGAGGGATTGAAAACCCAGAGACGCTCCACTCACAGAACACCAAAAGAGCTCTAGATCTAGCATAATGAAAAAATGAAAATGAAAAAAAAATCACGATATAAAGGAAAATACTTCAAGTTACGAAGTACTTGAGATAGGACTCCCTCTGCAGCCACCCCGCCCAGGTGTAGTTTAGAAGGCAGTGCTACAGCCAGACCAGCACAGGGAACCAGTATTAAAAGCATTGCAGTGACATTTGCAAAAGGAGGTGCCAGAGATTCTACACATTTTTTCCACCTGTTCCCTTGGCCCAGCCTGGATGCCGTCAGGTAGGTGGGTGCACACCCCCTCACACCAAAAAAAAGTCCAGTGTTGAGTCCATAGTTTTCCCACAGCACAGAGAGAAAATTTGGCGGCTGTTTATGGCATCAGACTGTGGGTCCCAGCCCTAAAGTACTTGTGCAGAACCTTTTACTATACAGCAAGAAAAAACCTGATCTGGCCTGACAGACAAACCATATGAACGATTTGCAAAACCCCAACATAAAGGGACACAACTATCTTGAGATTTAATGCTGTGCACACGAAGATACCTAACTGACCTTCAGAGACAAAAATAGTAGACAATCTTTTTCCCATTAACTTCTTAATATCGATCTGCACACCTCTACAGTGGTGACTAGAGGAGGGGCCTGAGCAAATGGACACCCCCACCCACTGCTTGGAGGCATATACAGTGCATATGCATTGTCTTTGTTGCAAGGCAACTGGGCAGTCAGTCACAGTTTTATTTTTGTTTCAAAGTGGTGGTTTTTGTCTCTGCTTTTATATTGCTTCCACTCTTTGTCCTTTTGATTACAAATTTTTTCCTGGAGGTGAAAGCTTTTTCTCCCTACATTACCCTAGAAGAATCAGCAATCATGGCCATATAGCCAAGCTACAAGCATACCCCATAATATTCCACCATTTAGACAAGAACCAATAACAGTTGCTAAGCATTACTTGCAAAAAGGAAAGCCTGTGTCCTGATTGTATCTACCAGGAGACACCCAGTAAGCTTAATAACAACAAACATCCATTTAAGCATTAAAAAAACCTACCTAACCACTGGAAATGACAAACAAAAAACAAGAAATATCTCAAAACGTGTCCAAAAACAGAAAAGAGTAACTGAGACAAATGAGCAGGAGACAGACAAAGGCTCCCAAGAAGAGGCAGAGCAGGTTTTGGATTTGCCTGAGAAGGAATTCAGAAGAATGATATGGAAACAAATTCAAATGCTCAAAAAAGGGGTGGAGGAAAACAAGGAAGAAGTCAGGAAAGTACTACAAGTGCAATCAAACAAAATTGATACAGCATTGGAAACAATTAAAAACAATTCAAAAACAATTCAAAGCCTTTGCCTGTCTCCTGCTCATTTGTCTCAGTTACTCTTTTCTGTTTTTGGACATGTTTTGAGATCCTTTCTTGTTCTTTGTCATTTCCAGTGGTTACGTAGGTTTTTTATTGCTTAAATGGATGTTTGTTGTTGTTATTAAGCTTACTGGGTGTCTCCTGGTGGATACAATCAGGAGATAGGCTTTCCTTTTCCATTTGCAAAAATAGGTCCAGATGATTAATAATAAAATATCAGAAATGGACAATACACTGAAAGGGGAAAGGATCAGAATAGAAGAGATAGAAGCCAGAACTAGTGAACCAAAAGGCAAATCTCACAATACTGCTAAGATAGAAGAGCAAGCAGAAAAAAGGATTTAAAAAATCTGAAGAGAGTCTAAGATTCGTGCAAGAAAACATGAAGAGGAACAACTTAAGAATTATTGGCATTCCAGAACAAGAAGAATCAGAGAAGTCCACAGAGGAGATAGTTAAAGAAAATTTCCCTAACATCTTGAAAGATGAGAAGATAAACATTCAAGAAGCTGAACATACCCCAGGAAGGATAGACCCCTCCAAAAAAACGTCACCAAGACATATAATAATCAAGCTCTCCAAAATCAAAGACAAGGAGAGAATATTAAAAGTGGCCATAGAGAAGGGAAGTGTCACCTACAAAGGCAAGCAAATCAGATTAAGTTCTGACTTCTCAGCAGAAACCACACAGGCAGAAGGCAATGGCGAGACATCTACAAAACCCTAAAAGAAAAAAAAAACTGCCAACCAAGCATCGTCTATCCAGCAGAACTATCAATCAAATACTATGGTACAATCAAAATATTCCAGGATAAACAGAATCTAAGAGATTTTATCAAAACCAATCCAGCACTTCAAAGCATCCTAAAGGGAGGTCAATGGACTGAAAACTAACAAGAACAGACAATAACCAGAGAGTGACACGTGTGGCAACACCACCTAGAACTTGATCAACAGATAGCAGAGTTCAGAACAGAACAAAACTACAACAACAAACTCAAAAAAGCTGGGAGGTTAACCGAAGATCAAAATAATATCAATGTCAAAGAAGGGGTAAATGTTGGAACAGAGATCCAGGTGGTGAGGATGTCAGGTAGATTACAGGATACAATTGCTGTTGTTGTTAAGTGCTGTTGAGTCGATTCTGTCCCATAGCAACACTGTAGAGGGTTTCCAAGGAGCAGCTGGTGAGTTTGAACCACCAACCTTGCAGTTCAAATGACTTTGCAGTCTGATGCATTAGCACTCAGCAGCACACCAGGACACACAATAGATTCCCTTAAATGGAAAGAAAATTTAATAGACTATAAGGTAACCCCAAAGAAAGTTAACATTTTATTTATGGTATTCCATCATGGAAAACCCAAACCAAATCCATTGCCATTCTAACACATAGCAACCCAATTAGGTTTTCTTAGGAAGTTTAAGGAAATTCAATCTAATGGTTGTATGTAAGTTTAACATTATTGTTGTTAAGTGAAACTGAGTTGGTTCTGATTCATAGTGACCTTGTGGAGGGAATTCAAGAAGCAGCTTGAGAGTTTGAGCTGCTGAATTTACAGTTCAAACCAACCTTATAGTCCAGTACATTATCCTCCAGCACCACATCAGGACTTAGTGAGCAAGTAATTAGTGAAGAAGTTGAACAAAGTCAAAATCACACTCTGTTGGCACTACTCCACCATATTATAATGCAGACTCCAAAAAAAAAAAAAAAA
>NW_006408602.1:633161-635917 GCF_000296735.1 Chrysochloris asiatica | reverse complement strand
AGTGTTTAATGCATCAAATCTTTTCTTCAGATGATCTCTAGATTCAGGTGGGACATATTCAAGGTCATATTTTGGCTCTTGTGGACTTGTTTTCATTTTCTTCAGCTTCAGTCTGAATTTGCAAATGAGTAATTGATGGTCTGTTCCATAGTCTGCCCCTGGCCTTGTTTTCACTGATGATATGGAGTTTTTCCATCTTGTCTTTCCACAGATGTAATCAAGTTGATTTTTATGTATTCTATCTGGTGAGTTTCATGTGTATAGTTGTCTCTTATACTGTCTAAAGAAGGTATTTGAAATGAACAAAACATTGGTTTTGCAGAATTATATCATACATTCTCCAGCATCATTTCTATCACCAAGACCATATTTTCCAACTACTGGTTCTTCCTCTTTGCACCCAACCTTTACATTCCAGTCACCAGTAATGATGAATACATCTTGACTACATATTTGATTGATTTCAGATTGAACAAATTGGCAGACTTCTTCTATTTCATACTCACTGGATTTAGTGTTTGGATCATACATTTGAATAATAGTGATAATAATTGCTCTTCCCTGTAGGCACATGTATATTATCCCATTACAGACAAGACATTATCCTATCTTCATGACTGATCTGGGTTTGTTCTTTTTGACAATGAATGCAATACCATTCCTCTTCAATTTGTACACAGTACTAATGTCATAAATTAAAATGAAAAACAACAGAAAACAAAATAATTTTTAAGAAAATTAAGACAAAAAAAGATGAATTTCATTCATTTTTAGTTAGATAAAGAAACAGGAAAACAATCATCTGCCCTGTTTTGAGCCTTAATATATTTCTACCTTTTACTACACAGTTCAAATCCAGCAGTTGCTCCAGGCTTCAAAAAATCCTGTTCCCTTTAGATTAATCATTGCTATCCCACCAATTCCAACTATGGCAATCCTATAGGACAGAATAGAACTGCCCCATAGAATGTCTAAGCCTATAAATCTTTAGGGACATAGACTACCTCATCTTTCTTCAGTGGAGTAGCTGGTGGATTCACACTATCAGTACCACCTCAACACTTAGCTCACTTTGCCACCATTCTAAATGGCAGTTCTCCTTCACCTATAAGGTTGCTATAATTCAGAAACAACTTGAGGGCACACAGCAACAAAGCTAATATAAATGCGTCCTAATTTGTCACTTATTTGCTTTGGTATTCATTGTAAAGAGAAAAATTTAATATCAGAATAGTCACATAACTTGCCAAGGTCATAACCTAACATTTGATGACAGTGACACAATGAATGCAATCTCAGTTCTGTTAATCCATGAACAGTCTTCCTACAAAGATGATCAATTCTGAAGAAAAATATGTGGGAGACTGAGTATAATATTGGCATAAGAATTTCTCAAATGCTCATAGAAATAGGGAGAGAACAAATCAGGATATTTAAGTTCCATATATGTTCTCCCAATATAGTTCTCTTCTAATAAAGTCTACCTGTCCTGCCTTTTATTCAAGACATATTGGCATAACAGAGATATTAGTTTAATTTCTCTCCCTGTTATCCACACTGAAGGAAGTGTTGTTTTTGCTGTTAAGTGCCATGTGACCCTGAATAGGGTTTCCACATCTGTAAATCTTTGTAGGAGCAGAAAACCTCATCTTTCTCCTGAGGAATGGCTAGCGGACTCAAACCATCAATTTTGTGGTTCCCAGTTCAGTGTTAATCCTACAGAGCCACCACAGGTGGTGTTAATGAGCAGTAAAAAAAAAAAAAAAAAAAAAAAAAAAAAAAAAAAAAAGCTACACCTTTGGAAGTAGGAGGAAGAAAAATGGGAAGGCTTGAGTAATCTAGCAAAACAATCGTCCCTTAAACATTCAAAAGACAATAATTTTTGAAAGAAAGAAAAATAACTAAACAGAAGCAAAATATTTACACTTTTATGCTTCATCAAGCATGATGACAATTTATACTTTCATTATGCCCTCAAGCACAAAGATCTCTCTAGAATTATTTTAGGGTTTGTGGATTCAAAGGCATTCACCTGAGGGATCAGATATCTATATCCCCTTTACTCCCTCCTTGTCTTGTTTCTTTCCTTCCTTCTTTTCACTCTTGCTTTTAAACTTTCTATTTTGCTTTCTGTCTCTCTTCCTCTCCCTTCTATCACTCCCTCCTATCTGATTTTCATTCTTTCTGTTTCACTTTCTTTATTATGTTTTTTATTTTGCTTTGTTTTCTTTGAATTCTGGTTGTTGGTTGAGAAACATCATCTTTTGTATTCTAGACATCTAAAATTATTTTCTGCAGATCATGATCTAAAATATTCTTTCTTTTTTGTCATGAACTTGGCCTTTCTATTATTTATAAAACTAACCATTCATCATCCCAATGTTTTACCAACGTTTTTCAACTAATTAGAAACAAGTAGTTTTAAGTAATATTAATATAAATCCTTAATTAATTAATGTAAAAGATTATCTGGGCAAATTATTTAATGATTCAGAAAACATCAAGAGAAGATGGAAGGAATACAGAGTCATTGTACCAAAAGGAAATGGTTGATGTTCAAGCATTTCAAGAGGGAGGTAGCATATGATCAAGAGCCAATGATCCTGAAGGAGGAAGTCCAAGGTGCATTGAAGGAATAAGGCACCAGAAATTGATGGAATAAAAATTAAAATCTTTCAAGAAAGTGAGGCGGCACAGGAGGCACTCACTCAACTCTGCCAAGAAATTTGGAAGTCAACTATCTGGCCAACTGATTG
>NW_006408602.1:626353-633061 GCF_000296735.1 Chrysochloris asiatica | reverse complement strand
CAGGACTTAGTGAGCAAGTAATTAGTGAAGAAGTTGAACAAAGTCAAAATCACACTCTGTTGGCACTACTCCACCATATTATAATGCAGACTCCAGAAAAAAAAAAAAAAACCACACAGCCAAATAGACTCTTGTACTTTTGTCCTTCACATATATTTAATATGGGAATGATGTACTTGCAGAAGCATACTAACTCATTTAAACATTGTTATGGTCTATGTAATATTGCTCCAAAGATTTGCAGATTCATGGCAATCCTTGCTGTGAATATATAACGAATATTGTATAATTTGTGATTATTTATTCAAAGATCAATTACTTTTTTGAATGTACAATATTGGGAGTCCTGATATGGCATTGTAATATAAGCACTGGGGTGCTAGCCACAAGGTTGGTGGTTCAAACCCATCAACCACTTCTCAGAAACACTTTACAGTGTTGCTCTGAGTCAAAACTGACTCTATGGTGATTTGCAATAACAATAGCAATGCAATATTGTTTGAAAATAATCTATCGTATTGTCAAGGGCAAAAACAAACAAACAAATATACATATATAATGAATAGGAATTCCTCAAAAGTACTAATTTCTAATAATAACTTATTAGCCACTTGGGGTATGTAGGCAGATTTCATAATGTGTGAAGTATATTGAGTAAGTCAGAAACTTATAAAGCCTGTTAAAGTTACATAAAATAGGAATATGGTTAAAAGTATAGAAGTAATAAAATTATTATATATAGACAGAAGAGACAGAAAGTCACCACCATCAAATGTAACTCATGCTACTTCCATATTAATGATTATGCCATGTCTAAATTGACCCCCTTTCCTTGAGACTGTATTTGTGGCTGAAGCATCAAGGTAAATTTCCAAAAAACACTTTGTCCATAGTGTTGTTGTTGCTAAGTGTCATTGAGTTGGTTCCGACCCATAGCAACCCTGTATAGCGTTTCTGAGGAGCAGCTGGTAAGCTTGAACCACCAACCTTGCAGTTCAAATGGCTTTCCAGTCTGGTGCATTAACCCACAGTACCACACCAGGACTCCTGGTCCATAGTGTAAAGGAAGCAATATAGTAAGAATGTCATTATCATCTTCTAAACTTTTGAAAGAGTTTTCTGTTTCAAATGTTTAGTATTTATTTACTAAAGAAGATTGAGAATAAAATTACATTTGGGTAGTAAACCTTTATAGGTAGACTTATATTTATATATGATTTGAATGTTTTTTCCAAAAATTCCACAAGATATAAGGTTTGTAGCATGTAGATATGTCTTTGAAGAAGAAACTATTATTAATGCATTCTGCAAGGTCACCGTGGATCGTACTGAATAATTTGTTTTATTGGAATAACACTGCCTTTCTGAATATTGAATATAATGCATGTCAGTCAGCATGACATATTATAAGTAGACATGTTTATTTTAAAAAAAAATAAGCTAATGTTTCTATGGTGGCAACATTTTACAACTAGTAGACATATAAGGGAAAAAATGATGTTTTGAATTTTTCCACAAATCTATCTTTATAAGTAAACATTTAAGCAATGAAAGCTGAAACTAATTTATTGACATGAACACAGGTTTATATAATTCTGTTAAGGTTGTTTTTATAAGTAATAATGATATCCATGATAACTTTCTGAAGCTTGATACAGAAATAGCCTCTGACCTCATTAGGAAAATTTGAAGCTGTCAAAAATGAGTTGGAAAGCATGAAGATTGATATGTTAGGCATTAATGAGCTGAAATGTATTGGCCGTTTTGAAACTGATAATTATATGGCTTACTATACAAGAATGAGAAATTGAAGAGCAATGTATCGATTCATTGTCAAAAAGAGTACTTTCAGATCTGTCCTGAAGTGCATTTCTGTCAGAGATAAGATAATACTCATTATGTGCAACACTTTAGGATAAACACTGGGCTATTAATCAAGATGTTGGTGGGCCAATCCCACTAGCCACTCCTTGGAAACCTTATAAAAGGTTAAGATGAGTTGGAACTGACTTTAAGGCACTTAACAAACAACATGAGGAAGATTAGTTAATATAACTGTCATTCAAATGTATGTTCCAGCATCTAAAGCCAAAGACAAAAAAATTAAAGATTTCTAGCAATGTCTGCAGTCTTAAATTGATCAAACATGTAATCAGAATGCATTGATAATTATTGATGATTGGAATATGAAAGATGTTAACAATGAGGAAGAATCTGTACTTGGGAAATAGAGCCAGGGATCAGATGATAAAATTTTGTAAAACCATGGACTTACTGCAAATACCTTTGTTTAGCAAAATAAGTGGCAATTATGCACTTATGCCTTACCAGAAAACAAAACAAAACAAAACAAAACAAAACAAAAAACAGAAATCAAATACACTATATCTGTGGAAAAAGGTGAAGGAGGAGCTCAATCTCATAAGCCAGTACAGTCAGGAGCAGACTGTAAAACAGACTATAGACTACCAACTTGAAGTAAATGAAAACAAATGCACAAGAGCCAAAATTCAACCTTGAGTATATGCCACTTGAATTTAGTGATTATCTCAAGAATATATTTTATGCATTGGACACTGACAACTGAACACTAGACAAGTTGTGGAGACAAACCAGTAATGAAATACAAAAAGAAAGCAAAATGCCCTTAAAAAGACAGGAGATTGTGCAATAGTGCTATTTGCTTCCTCCTTCCTTTTCTCTGATTCAGCAAATAGCACTACTGCACAACTACTGAGTCATAATGAATCGCCTTCTGTTAAGCCAAGTAAGAGCTGGAAATGATAGTCACATCAAGAGCATTCACCTTTGGGGAAAAATGGTTGAACCCCCTTGCCCTAGAAAGCTCTTCAATTTAGGGCTCAATACAGACACAAACGAAAAAGCACTGGGAGCAGTATTTGGAAAATATGGATGAATTGTCCAAGTACTCTTGTTGAAAGATTGTGAAACCAACAAATCAAGAGGATTTGCTTTTGTCAACTTTGAAAGTCCAGCAGATGCCAAAGATGCAGCCATATCTATGAATGGAAAGTCTTTGGATGGGAAAACTATTAAGGTGGAACAAGACACTAAACCAGCATTTGAAAGTGGCAGACATGGACTCCCACCACCTCCTAGGAGCAGAGCCCCACCAAGAGGCCTTAGAGGTGGAAGGGGAGTCATTGGAGGAACCAGGGGACCCCCTTCATGTGGGGGACACATGAATAACAGTGGCTAGTCCATGAATTTTAACATAAGTTCTTCCAGGGAACTACTTCCAGTAAAAAGAGGACCACCAGCACAACCCCTTCAGGATCAGTTCATAGTAGATGTGGAATGGAAGGTAGAGCCCATGTACCATGTGGAAGAGATAGTTGTGAAGAACCACCAAGAAGGGAACCCCTACCCTCTCAAAGACATGTATATCTGTCACCATCAGATAATGTATATTACAATAAAGACAGCTATTCAAGCTGAGATTACCCAAATTCTCGTGCTACAAGAGATTGTGCACACATATATCTGACTATGGCCATTCCAGTTCACATGATAACTATCCATCCAGAGGCTATAGTGATAGAGACAGCTATGGTCGTGACCATGATTATTCAGTCCATCTGAGTAAAGGTCCCTACAGAGATTCCTATGAGAGCTATGGTAACTCACATAGTGCTCCACCTACACGAGGGCCTCTGCCATTTTATGGTAGAAGCAGTTGCCATGATGACTACAGAAGCTCATAAGTCATGGATATGGTGAGTGTCAATACAATTACTCAAGCAGTAAAAGTGATCTCCACTCAAGCTGTCATTATCGGATTAGTAGACAAGAAAGAGGGCTTCCCCCTTCTATGGAAAGGGGGTAGCCTCTTTCACATGATTCCTACAGCAGTTCAAGCCACAGAACTCCAAGAGGTGGTAGCTGTGGAGGAAGCCAATCTGACAGGGGCAGAGGCAGAAGTGTATACTAAAAACAAACAAAAGTTTGGACCAAAACCCTGTTGCAAGAAACAAAGAAAAAGTGGAACCTATTCTGTCATAACTACCCAAGGACTCTTAAAAGGAAAATTGTGTTACTTTAAAAAAAAATTTCCTGTTAAGTACTCCTCCATAATTTTTATGTTTCTTGTGAGGAAAAAGTAAAACCTGTTTAATTTAATTTGATTTTATGACATTGCTTTCAATAAACAAATGTTAAATGTGTAAGACTTGACTTGTGTAGTAGTGTTGTAATTCTCTTAAGTGTCCCTGAAGGCCACTTCCTATTTGATTTTTCCTAGTAAATGAGGCAAGCAATACTAAGATCTCCCACAAACATTTAGCCGTCTAAAATGGAGAGATGAATCATTCTGCCTATATAAACAATTTAGATGTCAGAAAGGTGTTTGGGTTTGCTACTCTTAAGATTTCAGGTTGTATTCAAACTGAAATATCAGTGTTCTCATTGTGAAAAACCTGAGATAGATGCTTAAGTAAGGAAAGTGCCATTCACCCAGTTAACCCGAAACAAAAGGATAATGCTGGCCATATATTGCCTTTCTAACATTTCCTTGGGATTCTGAAAGAGCCTCCATTTCCCCTCTCTCCCCAATAAGACCATTTAAGTGTGTGCTAAATAACTACACAATACTAAATTAAAAGTTTGGCCAGAACAAAACAAAACAAATAATAATAATAATAAATACAGGGAAGAAAAAATGAATGTCTGGATAGACTGTGAAATCTGCTCTTGAATGTTGTTGTTGTTGTTAGGTGCCATGCACAACAGAAGACAAATTCATGTTTTATAGTTTAATGTGCAAAGTGTGGGAGCAAGGAAACCAAAAGGGAAGAATGCACTTAGTGTTTCTTAAAATGAAAGAAATGAAGAAGGAAAAATCAATGCAGGAAGAATCAAAATAAAATGGAAGGAATACAAAGATTTGCTGTACCAAAAATAATTCATTGGTACTTTACCATTTCAAGAAGTAGCATATGACTAAGAACTGGCCGTATTGAAGGAAGAAGTCCAAGCTGTACTGAAGGCATTACCAATAAGCAAGACTTCAGGAACTGATATCATAATAATTGAAATGTTTCAACAAACAAATGTAGAGCTGGTGGTGCTCACTAATTTAGCCAAAAATATTCAAGACAGCTATCTGGTCAACCGACTGAAAAAAATCCAAATTTGTGTCAATTCCAAAAAAAGAAGTTCACAGAATTCTTCAGTTTCATCTTCACTGCCTTTAGTGGTTGGTGTGTAAATTTGAATAATAGTGATATTAACTGATCTCCTTGTAGGTGTATAGATACTGTCCTATCACAGACAGCATTGTACCTCATGACCGATCTTGATATGTTCTTTTTGATGATGAATGAGGCTCAATTTCTCTTAATTTGGTCATTCCCAACATAGTAAATTCTTCCCCCATTCTTGATGTCACATTTTCCTTCTTAGAATCCAGTTTATTGGGTGATTAGCTCAGCATACAGATTGAATAAGTATGGTGAAAGAATACAACCTGATGCACACCTTTCCTAATGTTAACCTATTCAGTGTTCCCTGATTGTGTTCAAATGACTGCCTTCCTCTGGAAGCTCAGCTGAAACCTGCCCACTGTGGGTGATTCTGCTGGTATTTCAAATGCCTGTGACATATCTTCCAGTGTCACAGGAACACACAAGCCAGCACAGTATGACAAACTGACAGATGAGTGATGGAGAATTGGAGGAAGACTCATTAATTACCTGAGCTATGCAGACAACACAACCTTGTTTTTTGTAAGTGAAGAGGAATTGAAGCACTTACTGATCAAGAAGGAAGACTATAGCATTCAGTATCATTTACACCCACATATAAAGAAAATAAAAATTTTAGCAACTTGATCAATCAACAGACTCATGACAAATGGAGAAAAGATTGACATTTTCATAGATTTCATGTTACTTGGACCTACAGTAAACATCCATAGAAAGAGTAGTCACAATCAAATGATGTTACATTGGGCAAATCTACAAAAGATCTCTAAGTGTTAAAAAAATGAAGATTTCATTTTGAGGACAAAAATGCCCCTAATCCAAACCATGGTATTTTCAATATCCTCATATGCATGCAAAATCTTGATCATAAGCAAGAAAGACCAGAGAAACATTAATGCAAATTTATGGTTTTGGAGAACATTGAATATACTTGGACAACCAGAATTGTGAACAAATCTGCCTTGGAAGAACTGGAATGTTCCTTAGAAGCTGTAGGATGATGGCAAGATTTCTTCTCATGTTGTTATTAAGTCTATTTCAAAACATAGCAACACCATATATTTCTTTTCTGAGGAGTAGCTGATGGTTTTGAAATGTCGGCCTTACACATATTATCAGAAGTGATCAGTTCCAAGAGGACATCATGCATTATAAAGAAAAAAGTAAGCATAAGGGAAGAAGACACTCAAAGAGATGAATTGAATAGTAACTGCAACAAAGGAATCAAATATACCATTGATTATGAGGATGGTACAGGATAGGCAATGTTTTTTTCTATTGTACATTTATTATTTGTGAGTCAGAACCAATTTGATGGCACAGAACCATAGTTATTGTTGTGAAGTGCCGCTGAGTCATTTCCTACCCATAGCGACCCTGTATAGGGTTTCCAAAGAGCAACTGGTGAGCTTGAACCACCGACCTTGCAGTTCAAATGGCTTTGCAGTCTGGCACATTAACCCACAGTGCCACACCAGGACTCCAT
>NW_006408602.1:612246-618068 GCF_000296735.1 Chrysochloris asiatica | reverse complement strand
GATATGCAGATGATACAACCTTGCTTGCTGAATGTGAAGAGGACTTAAAACTTTTACAGATGAAGATCAAAGAGCACAGTCTTTGGTATGGATTACATCTCTATGTAAAGAAATAAAGAATCCTCACCACTGGACCAATAAACGACATTCTTATCAATGGAGAAAAGACTAAAGTTGTCAAGGACTTCATTCTTCTTGGATCAACTATCAACAGTCATGAAAGCAGCAGTCAAGAAATCAAATGAAAAAAAAAAAAGAAATCAAATGACCTATTGCATTAGGCAAATCTGCTGCACAAGACCTTTTAAAGTGTTAAAGAACAAAGATGTCAGCTTGAGGACTAAGGTGCTCCTGACCCAAGCCATGATATTTTCAATAACCTCATATGCATGCAAAAGCTGGACAGTGAATTAGGAAGACTATAGAAGAATTGATGGTTTTGAGTTATGGTGATGGAGGAGCATATTGAAAGTGCCATGGGCTGCCAAAAGAATCAATAGATTCATTTTGGAAGAAGTGCACCCAGGGTGCTCCTTGGAGGCAAAGATGGACAAACTTTGTCTCTCATACTTCAGACATATTATCAGGAGGGATCAGTCATTGGAGAAGGATATCATGTTTGGTAAGGTGGAGGGTCAGAGAAAAAGAGGAAGACCCCTAAAGAGATGGATTGGCCAAGTGGCAGCATCAATGGACTCAAGCGTGGCAACTGTAGTGTGGTTTGCCCAGGATCGGGCAGTGTTTCATTCTGTTGTGCATAATGTCGCTATGAATCGGTATTGACTCAATGTAAATGCTTGCTACACTACATAAAGAATAGTGTAGCATACGTGTACTCATGTGTGTATCCTTGCAAATACTTTTTTTTTTTTTGGTCTACTCAAATTCTTTTTGCAAAGATTGATATAGAACAATTGTCTTTTCACTGTGTTTTTAAATCCTATTTTTGACCGGTAACTTTGGTGAGTATAGTAAATGCCTCAGGCCATTTGTGATTGCTTTTCTCTCATAGCATGCCCTAATCTATCTTTCTATTAGATTTATTAGGTTTCCTAGATCTACTGCTAACCTTTTAAATAACAACATACCGTAATATGAATGGTATTTAATTGGAACAAAAATACATACTTGTCAAAGCAAAGGCATTTCATATTTGCACTGATAAATGTTTCTTTGGAATTATTTGGTAGAAGATTTGAGGTTGAATTTCATTCTATCAGCGGTGTTTTCAAAATATTTTTATTCTGTGGTGTATATCCTCAAACCTGCAGAACCAAATCTATTGTATTATGATGAAAATTATAATGATATTGCAGATGATCATTATATGAGGGGTATCTGTCATGTGAGAAATTACCCTGATGCTAGGTAGCCCCCACATCCATTATCATCCATAAAATTCCAGAGGTCACAGAACAGAGTAACTGAGCAAATCAAGATTCATAAATTACATTGTTTACTAAATCAACTTAAAATATAAATCTAAAATCCAAAGGGAAAAGAATGAATAAGGTAAGTGAAATGCAGTGCGTTATTTAATGATTCTTCTAACCATAGTATTTGTAACTCCCTCTGAACAACATTTTTGACCTGATGGATCTCAGTAAGAGAAAGTGGTAGAAGATGCTGCAGTTTCATGAATCCTAGGGCTCAGGAAAAAGTGAGGGTGGAGGACTAGTAATACAAAAATATTGAATGCTGTCTCAGAAATGTAAAAAATATGTTGTCAATCCTGCCTCTTTCCCTTGATGTGGAGTCTTCAACTAAAATCTATGATTGAGAGACAAAGAGGCTTTTTATGTAAGTGTCTTTGCAAAGAATATGAGAAACTGACTGATGGAGTGGGAGACTGAATCATTGGCTGACTCTCACCAGAGACTGCTAAGCAGTCTGTGGATTAATTCTAGTTAGGGAGGGCAGCTTCCTGCATGAGATCTGTCTGGTAAAGCGTCTATAATTGCCTACGGTCTGCCTGAAAAAAAATTACACAGAGATTATTAGCCATGAGTTGGACCCCTTAATTTTGAAGGCTTAGTCTAACTGTTGTGGAGAAAATAAACTCTGATACAGCAAGAGTAAAAATATTTATAAGGCCATCATAGAGCTTCAGTGATTGAAAGATGACCACAATTTACAAATAAGGTGATAATGATAGAGGAGATGTAAACTGGCTAAGATTTGGATTGAATTTGTAGATATAGGCTTAATATTAAAGAGGAACCCAACATTTTTGTCCTACGCTGCTATTTAATGGAAGTCCTGGTGTGGGGCTGTGGGCTAATGCTCTGGACTGCTAGGTCAGTTTGAACTGCAAGGTTGGTGGTTTAAGCTCACCAACTGCTCCTCGGAAACCCTATATGGGTCACTATGAGTTGGAACCAACTGAAAGGCACTAAACAACATCAACCATTTAATAAGATATAACTATTAAGGGAAATTAGTAGAGGTAGGGGACATGTTAATATCTCAGCATATTAGTTTTGAGATGACTAGTAGAAATCCAAGCATAAATGTTAAGTAGCCCATGCGTTGTTGCTTTTGTTAAGTTCTATAGAGTGGATTCCAACTCATAGTGACCCAGGTTTCCAAGGAGAGACTGGTGAGTTTGAACCACCAGCTTTGTGGTTCAAACCAACTTTGCTACACTGAATTACAGAGCTCATGGATATGACTATATAATTCAGGGTAGAGAAGATAGTATTTTGGAAGTAATCAGAATAAAGTTGGTATTAAAATCCATGCAGTTGAGGCATCACATGCAAAGAAATGTAAATCAAGAAGAGAGAGGGTCAAAGATTGTGTCCTAAGAAATTTCATGCTCTAAAGTAAATAGTAAAAAGGAACAACAAGGATATTGAAATAGAAGGAAAACCAGGTAAGTAATGTCTCCAAGAAATCACATAGAAAAAAATTGTTTTAAGAAGCAAGTATTGTTAATGCATCTGGCACCATAGGATAAACACTCGATCTCAAGGTAAATTTGAACTGCATAGTCGGTGGTTCAAACTCACGAGCCACTTCTTGGAAATCCTATACAGGGTCGCCATGAGTCAGAACTGACTTGATGTCACTTAACAACAACAATAAGACATTAAGCAAAGTTAAGCCTCAAAAATAACGATTAGATTTAGTAATGTGTGATGTATTGGTGACTTTGACAAGAACAGCATAGTTGGGTTGTTGAGGATGAAAGTTCTATAGGAGCCTCCAAATAACATTCTCTGTTCCATTTAGATTCTGAACAAAGTGAGAAATAAACATAAAGAAAATGACTATTATAGAAACAAAATAACAGCATTATTATTTCTAGAAAGTAAGTGCCTTTAGATAAATTGGTCAGCAGAGCTTTAGCATTATACACATCTTTTACTAGTCAGTGTTTGGTTGTTCTAGAAGGCCTGCCCTTGAATGATCAGAGGAATGCAGTCATCTTGCTGACTATGCATCCATAGAAAGAAGAAAAGGGTGTCTATTTTGAATGTGGTTATCAAATCAGATAAACCAGAACACCACTCTTGAAGTAGACTTAAGAGAGAGAGAGACAGACAGAAATTATACTGAAAAAATCTCTTTTTCCTCCTTTACAGGAAGAAAACATTAGGGCTAAGAAACAACCATTCACTCTAACAATATTTAACATTATGAAGAAATTTTTCTATAAAAAATAACAAAAAAGCAGAATCTGGTTAGAAATGCAGATATTTTATTTTAAAGGTATTAAATATAATAATAACAAGCCTCAGTGATAATTCTATTTTTCTTCCTAGTCCTTTAAATATATAAATTTCTTAATTACTTATTCCTACACAAGAATGTTAGAGCTAAGAAGTTAAGATTTTATTTTGTCTTTCCTATAAGCCACAAAGGAGTCCTGGTGTGGCGCTGTGAGTTAATGCACCAGACTGAAGAGCCATTTGAATTGCAAGGTTGGCGGTTCAAGCTCACCAGCTGCTTCTTGGAAACCCTGTGCAGTGTTGCTGTGGGTGCAGTGTTGCTGTGGGTAGGAACTGACTCAATTGCACTTCACAACAACAACAACATAAGCACCAAAACTGTACCTGACATATATTTATTGAATGTCTTAATGTTTGATTTAGTGTACTATATTATACTATATCAATAATTTAAATGTTGAAAGTGTGGTATAGTATAATGAGTATTTGAATCAAAAAGCATGGACTCTAGATAAAGTTCTAACACGTCACTGTGTGTAAGCATTTGGGTCTATGTGAGTTTCAGTCTTTTTTTTTTTCCCCCAAGAAAAATGAGAATAAAAATAACTTCCATTTTAATTCTAGAGTGTGTTTTAAAAAGCAATTTAGATAATAAATGTGAAAACCTTTTAACAATATCAATTGTATAAGAGTGCTTTGTCCCTCCATGTGCCTAAAACTTTTAATATACCTTTAAATTACAAGATGTTATGTTGATGTTGGGAGCACAGTGGCTTCATTTAAGCACTGGTTTGAACCACAAGGTATGCAGTTCAAGCCTTCCAGCTGCTCCACAGGAGACAGATGAGGCTTTCTGCTCCTGCAAAAATTTTAAAACCTCAGAAACCCTATACAGGTTCATTGTGAGTCAGAAACAACTCTGCAGTACTTAACAACAACAATGTTAATACTACTCATTTTCAACCAATCAGGTCAACACTGAAGTTCAACCATTATTTGCAATTTTGCAATTAAGTAGTTGAAGGTACTGGGGATATAGTAGAAAATTTGTTTCTTAACATGAAGACAAAGATTTAGTCATGCTCAAGGTCATTTTTTCAAATTGCACCTACTTTTGAAATTAATCCTTTTAAACAATACTTTTGCAATTTCAAGATGATATAATGTAAAATAATTCTTTCTTTCCCATCTTAAATTGAAAAAATAACTGATGAAAGGAGAAATCCTTTATGATAATGTATGAGCAGAGAAAACAATAGAATTCATCATCACTAAGTAGTACGGTATCCAATGAAAGGTATAGCAAACCAGGGAAAAATAGAAATTCTAAGTATTCAAGTTCTTGTTGCTGGATTGTACATTTACTGTTATTGCTCTCACCAGTAAGCAACACTGAATGCAAATTGAATTCTGTCTCTGTTACTTTGTAAAATAATAGTGAAGCAGTCTAGACTCATTACCTTGCCTTCTAATAACTTTCTGCATTTGAATCTTGTCAAAACACACCAGGAAGCAAATTTCTCAAGCATTCTGTAACTGCCTATTGATTCTCTCCACTATAAATCTACCATCACCTCTCACTACAAATTGGTCTGTATTTCAGGGGTTAAGATAATGAGTGTAGATTAGGAAAAAAAAAAAAATCATGTGGACAACAGTTTGTTTTTATGAATTATAACTATTTATAATACTTTTAAATTATAAGGTGTTATGTTGCTTTTGGGGTCAATCACAATAATTTACAAAAAGGAAGAACACAATATAAATATATAGAGGACACAGCAAACAGAATGGTTTCCATGATACGTTCGTTTAATAAACTAATAATAAATGAATCTGAGTGAGACAAACAAGCTCATAAAAAATACCTGTATTCACGTGTTTCCTGTCAGTGTATCTCATAAGTATATTTCTTAAAAGGAAAGGTGCACTGGCACAGTAAGTAGTTTTTAAGTTAAAATAGGTAATGTATCATGAGCATGGACAAAGTAAAAACTTCCAAGTAAAATTTAAGAAATATATATATCATGAGCTAATCTCTATCATAAAGGCACTCTGGTAGCGTAGTGGTTACGAATCGGGCTGCGAACCTCAGGGTCAGCAGTTCGAAACTACCAGCTGTTCCGCGGGAGAAAGATGAGGCGTTCT
>NW_006408602.1:610854-612146 GCF_000296735.1 Chrysochloris asiatica | reverse complement strand
TTGAACCACCGACCTTGCAGTTCAAACAGCTTTGCAGACTGGTGCATTAACCCACAGCACCACACCAGGGCTCCATTGTAGCAACCATAAAAATGTGCAACTGAATTTGAACCCCTTTAAAATAGTGTAGAATATTGATATTCTAGTTATTCAAAAACAATTTTGTTCTTTTTAATGTTAATCAGGTTTTGGCAGAAAATTCCTACTTTTATTATGATGTTTGGAATGAAAGATTCTTTTTACAATGTCTCTTTTGTGTAACAGTCTTAACCCATGGCACCAAAAATAAGCAAACAAAACAAAGAAGTTGTCATGGAGTTAATTCCGATTCATGGTAACCCCATGAATTCCATAAGCTCTTCAATGCAAGTACTTTTTAGATTACCAGTCTTCCTTTCTTCCAAGAAACTTTGGTATGGACTTGAGTTATCAAACTTACATTTCGCAAGAACCTGTAAAAGTAAAGTTTATACATGGGATAAAAGTGAGATTGTTTGCTCTTGTAACGTTTTAGTACAAACCCAAAGGGGCAGTTCTACTCTGTCCTATAGAGTTGCTATGAGTCAAAATTGACTCAATGGTTGTGGGCTGGGTTTTTTATTCTTTGGTTGCTCAAGTTTTTACATCATTGTTGTTGTTGTTGTTGTTGTTAGGTGCCATCAAGTCAGTATCAATCCACAGCAACATTATGCATAACAGAACAACACACTGCCTAATCCTAGGACAACCTCAATACTATTGCCATGCTTGAGTCAATTAATGATGCCAATTGACCAATACATCTCATTGGGGATCTTCCTTTTTTTCTCTAACCCTCCACCTTTCCTAGCATGATATCCTTCTCCACTGACTGGTCCCTCCCGACAATATGTCCGAAATATGAGAGACTAAGTTTGGCCATCTTGTCCTCCAAGGAGCATTCTGGATGCACTTCCTCAAACACGAATCTATTGGTTCTTTTGGCAGCCCATGGCACTTTCAATATTTGCCTCCAATACCATAACTCAAAAGCATCAATTCTTCTATGGTCTTTCTTATTCACAGTTCAGCTTTCACAAGCATATGAGGTTATTGAAAATACCATGGCTTGGGTCAGGGGCACCTTAATCCTCAAGCTGGCATCTTTGCTCTTCAACACTTTCAAAATGTCTTATACAGCAGATTTGCTTAATGCAATACGTCCTTTGATCTCTTGACTGCTGTCTCCAGGAGTGTTGATAGTTGATCAAAGAAGAATGAAGTCCGTGACAACTCCAATCTTTTCTCCATTGATAAGAATGTTGTTTATTGGT
>NW_006408602.1:600496-609962 GCF_000296735.1 Chrysochloris asiatica | reverse complement strand
ACAACAACAATCTCTATCATTGTATTTTTCACAGGATGTTAACAAAAATCATTAGCCAAGAATAACGAAAATCATAGCTCAAGAAGCTTGACAAAATTTTTTGAGATCTTCAAAGTTCCACTCCTCAATAATGTGATAAAGATTGTCTTCATTTCCCACTCTTCCAGTAAACTTTTCATGCCCTTCTTTCAATCCTTTTGTAGTGTTCATCCTCAGAAGTCTAGGGTTTCCTGGTACCAGCACACCTGGTTTGTCATTGTTCTTTCAGAAGAGCAACAGAGCCAGTGGACAGGATCTTACATCGTGAACTGAGTAACTCACCAGGTAACTTCACTTCCATGTACTTAGTTTTGCATATTTAAAATGGGGTTATTAAGAGCACTTGTCACACAGTTTTTGAATATCAAATGGCATTAAATGAAACCATTCTTATTAATAATTTAGAACAGTACCAAAAGTGTGGTATATAACAGTTTGCATGAAAAAATTCAAGTCTCAAATTGCAAAATGTAAAGATTTTATTGGCAAACTTTTGAACGATGTAGGAATTATCAAAGAAAATGAAAGGGATATACAGAATCACTATACCAAAAGTAATTTATCAATGTTCAACTATTTCAGGATGTAGCATGTGATCAAGAACTGATATTATAGGAAGAAGTCCAAACAGCAATTAAGTCACTGGCCAAAAACAAGGCTCCAGGAATTGATGGAATACCTATTGAAATGTTTCAACAAACAGATGCAGCACTGAAGGTGCCAAGAAATTTAGAAGACAGTTAACTAGCCAACTGATTGCAAGATATTCATTTTCTTGCCCACTCCAAAGAAAGGTGATCCAATAGAAGTTAGAAATGATCAGAAATATCATTAATATTCATTAAGTAAAATGTTGCTGAAGATAAATTTAAATTGTTGCAGCAGTACACTGACAGGGAACTTCCAGAAAGTCAAGTCAGATTCAGAAGCGATGTAGACCAAGTGATATCATTACAGATATTAGGTGGATACTGGCTGAAAACTGAGAATAACAAGAAGATGTTATTTGCATTTTATTGACAATACAAAGGCCCTTGACTGGGTGGATCACAACAAACTATGGATAATATTGCCAATAATGGAAATTCCAGAACATTTAATTATGCTCATGAGGAACCGGTATATAGACCAAGAGGAACTCCTTCAAACAGAATGAGGGGATATTGTATTATTTAAAATTATGAAAGTTGAGTATATGGGTTGTATACTTTCATCATAATTAATCAGTATGTTTGCTGAGCTAATAATCCAAAAGGCTGGACTATGTGAGGAAGAACACAACACCAGGATCGAAGGAAGTTTCTTTTACAATCTGCACTATGCAAAGGCCACAACCTTACTCGTTAAAAATAAAGATAACTTGAAGCACTAACTGATGGAGATCAAAGACTTCAACCTCAACAAAAAGAAAAAGAAAAAAAAAATCCTCACACCATCAAGATAAACACAAAATATTGAAATAATCAAGGATTTCATTTTACTTGAACCCAAAATTCAATCTTAATGTACTTGAACACCCATGGAGTCAGTAGTCAGGAACTCAAATGATATACTACTGTGTTGGGAAAATCTGCAGCTAAAGATTTCTTCAAAGTGTGAAAAAGCAAAGACGTAATTTTGGAGATTAAAGTACACTTGTCCCAACCATGAGTCACTTCATATGTATGTAAAAGCTGGACAATGAATAATAAATACCAAAAATGAATTGATGCATTTGAATTATGGTGTTGTTGAAGAACATTACAGTCAGAATGTTCCTTAGAAGCAAGAATTGTGAGACTGTGTCTTACCTTCTTTAGACATATCATCAAAAGGGACCAACACCAACAAAAAGACATCATACTTGGATAAAATAGAGGATTAGCATAAAAAAGGAAGACCCACATTGGTATGGATTGACTGGCTGCAACAAAGATCTTAAACAGAGATGTTTTGTTCTGTTGTATATAGTGAACAGAAACCAATTAGATGGAAGCTAACAACATGTATAGAGTGAACCTGAATGATTTAAGGTCCCCTTTAAAATCCACATTTTAACACACAATTTTAGTGACACTTAATTTACATTGAACTTGGCACTTTAAACACTTTAATAAAGAAAGACATACGGAACACAGGTAAAAGTATTTCTGAAATGATAAAATTAAGAAAAAGGCTAAGTGAGATTGAATGATTACATTTTTCAAAAATTTCAAAAACTATTTACTATTATAATCCAATAAACATTAACTATTGATTTTGATAACAAGTTGTTACAGTGAAAATTGTATTTGAGATAACTTACTATTTATTTTTTCTTAAGAAAATGAATTGATGTTATTTGGTATAAATATGTAGCTTTATGTTGTTGTAGTAGTTAAGTGCCATCGTACATTTACTTTATCAAAAAGATGAAAAGTCAAAGAATCAGAGAAACTTAAAAATACGACTGCTTTTTGATTTGCAAGGAGACCAAATGCTTCAAGGGCAAGATAGCCATGACTACATTATAGGTTCATTCATATCTGCTGAATTATCTCATGTGTCTGAGAAGACCCAGGAGGCATAGCATAAGGCTCAGATTGTTTAAATAGTATTGTTCAAAGATCATTGTCATTTGAGTACTTAGGGCTAGTGATCCCAAACCAAATCCAAACTGTTGTCATTGAGGCAACTGTAACTCATAATGATCCTCATTTAATAGTCTCCCACATGCTCTAAAATGGCTCCACTGGTCTTCCGCAGGATCATCCTTAAGTGTGGGCCACTTAAGGAAGTGTGGGCTTCCTTTGCTTCTTTAAAAGTAGAGTCAGTAAGAAGTTCTCTATTGACCCTCATTAAAATTGCATCCAAAATTAAAATGGAACTTAACCCCTTGCTTCATTTCTATTTTATTTTACTCCATAGAACTTTCAGCATTTGAAATACTTAATTTAACATACTAAACATTTATTTATTTTCTTGTCTATCTCCTTTTTCCATCCCACTTCTAGCCCAATAGAATGCAAGCACAACTGAAGCAAAGGGTACAGTTTTGCTTATTGATATATCTTTAAATGTCTAAAGCAGTATGCATGACATAGTTGACATTGAATCAACATCTGTCCAAAGAATCGATACAGACTATCCTTGGAATATTTTAGCAAAATGGAGTTAATTTTCAAAAGAGACTTCTATTAGCCTATGCTTAGAATATGCGTATTCAGTAAATACCAATCAGGGGATGTCTCAGAAAGTTCAAATGGATATGAATAGTTGTCATGTAATACTTTTAGTGTGTCTTTCTTCTCAACTTCCAAACACATGCAAGGCACAATGAAACTAATTTCAGTTTTGCTTCTGATTTGAATTTGAGTGACTAACTGGCTTATTAACCATCATATATGTTAACAGAAGAAGGATTGACTTTTATGATCATATTAAACTATAACGAGTAGTCAGGGGTTATCTTGAATGATTGATTACTTGCTCCAGTACCAGAAAAAAAAGAACAAGACATCAAGCACTATGTAAATAACCTAAAAAAAGAAATGAAAAGAATTGCTGTGGTTGAGGACTGCATATCCAGTATGTCAATTTACATTCAGACCAACACCTCTGTTTTCCCTTTTTTTTATCATAAAGTTAAGCAAATGGTAGATGATGGACAATTATTCAATTCCAGAGAAAAGCAGTGCTAGTCTGATCGTCTGTTGTGTTAAACAATGCTATTATATACAGTGCCCCAAGTGTAGAAAATATTCTTTAACTTTAAGGTTAAAATTTTTTAAAATATAGAGAGAGATTTACATTACATATTTTTTATTTTCTCAAATTCATAAAGAAGATTCATTGTACGTTAAATAAACAGATGTCAAGAAGCAGGGCGACAGGACTGGATGCAACTACATACACAGTTCCTTACAAAGAAATGTAAGACTTCAATTAAAATAGAAGTGCCATACATATTTCAAACAGTTCTCCCCATGGAGTTCCGAAGTTAGTGACTTACTTGTTTTAAATTTTAATTTATTCACAATGTTCCTTTATTTGTTATTATGATTTTCATTGTTGATTATAGTCAGCATGAGTATAAGTTCATACACCTAGAGAGGAGAGTTTGTTTTTATCTAATGGAAGATTTTCAGGGACACCATTTAATGGAAATTCTGAGTTCATTTTTCAATAAACCTATTTTAGTCTAAATTTAAACTCATAATGTGCTTCATAGTTTAAAACAGAATTCTAATAAGTAAACTGTTTCATTTTTTATTTAGTGAAAGCAATTACTTTGTACAACGTCAATTTTATTTGCATACACACACACACCTACATAGCATTGTAGTGTATCACAGTAAAAACAAAACTTTACATAACCAACTCTAATAAAATTTAACCAAATTTAAAAGCTAAATGCAAGAATTTATCCCACATATGTTGTTTGTTGTTGTTTAGTGCCGTCAAGTCTGATCTGACTCTACAACCCTGAATAGGGTTTCTGAGGTGCGGCTGTTGAGTTTGATCCGACGACCTTGCAATTCAAACACATATAGTTTCTAACAACTAGAGAAGATTCCATAGACTTTGAAACTATTTTGCACAACTTCTCTTTTAAAAGTATACTATAAGGAATGCATAAAATGCAGTAATTAAAAATGTTCCATATTCTTTTTTATCACACTTCATCAATTTAGGGAAAACCACTTATAATCTTTTAATTATCCAAACTAGAAAAAAAAAAAAATAAAGAAACAGATCTTAAAATGTGCAACATGTTCTCTCTTTATGTTTGTTATTGTTTTTAAGTGCTGTGAAGTCAGTTACATAGCCCTGTATACAGTTTCTGAGGCTTTTAAATCTTTGAGTGAGCTGAAATCTTCTATCTTCCACTGAGCTTGAACCAACCCTTGTAGTTATTGTATAGATCCACTGTTCTCTTTCTTTATATGCTATCTTAAATTTATTGGATTTACAACTTTATTCAATAGTTTCACACAAGTGAAAGCTGTAACCTTTTCTTTTTGAAAGAATACTAGTTTTAACCCAATGGTAGAAGGAAGCCTACAATGTAATATAAAAATTATACATTATAATTTTCTTGTCATTGTTACTGCTGTTGTTAGTTGCTGTTGAATAGGTTCCAACTCATAACGACACTGTGCTCAGAAGAATGACACCCTGCCTGCTCCTGCCCCACTATCACAATTGTCATGTTTGAGCACAGTCATTGTATCGAGTTATTTTGTTGGTCTTCTTCTTTCTAGATGACCCTTCACTTTGCCAATCATGATGTCCTTTTCCAGGGATTTGTTCCACCGGATAACATGTCTAAATATGTGAGATAAATACTGCCAACCTTGTTTCCAAGGAGCATTCTGGCTGCACTCCATCCAAGACACATTTGTCTTTTTTTTGGTAGTCCACGATACTTTCAATATTCTTTGCTAAAACCATAATTCAAATTCATCAGGTCTTCCTAATTCATTGTCCAACATTCACATGCATATGAGGCAACTGAAAATATCATGACTTGGGTCAAGCGCATCTTAGTCTTCAAAGTAACATCTTTATTATTTTAACATTTTAAATAAGTCTTTTGCAGCAGATTTTCCCAATACAATATGTCATTTGATGTCTTGACTAATGCTTCATGATTGTTGACTGTGGATCCAAGTATAATGAAATCTGACAACTCCAATATTTTCTCCATTTATCATGTTATTTATTGGTACAATTGCGAGGATTTTCATTTTCTTTACATTGAGCTACAATCCATACTGAAGTCTGTATTCTTTGATTTTTATGAGTAAAAATTTTAAGTCCTCTTTGCTTCCTGCAAAGAAAGTTGTGTCACCTGCATATCCCAGGTCATTGATGTGCTTTCTTCTAATCCAAATGCCACATTCTTTTTCATATAACCCAATTTCTGAAATTATTTGCTTAGCATACACATTGAATAAATATGGTGAAAGGATACAACCCTGACACACAGATTTTCTGATTTTAAGTTATTTACTATCCACTCAGAGAAAAAGAGGAAGACCCCTAACGAGATGGATTGCCCAGGTGGCATCATTGATGAACTCAATTGTGTCAGCAGTAGTGAGGTTGGCCCAGGATCGGACATTGTTTCGTTCTGCTGTGCACGGGGTTGCTATGAGTCGGTTCCAACTCGATGGCACCTGACAACAACAACAACTATCCCCTTGTCCTGTGCTAAGGACTTGGTCTTGTATAAGTTCCTCATTAGTTCATTAGGTGTTCTGGAATTTCCATTCTTCTTAGGTCAAGGAATTGATGGAATGAAAACTTAAATATTTCAACAAACTGATGAAGCAATGTAGGCAATTACTCATCTACGCCAAGAAATTTGGAAGATAGCTGCCTGGCCAACTGACTGGAAGAGGTCCATATTTGTTCCCATTCCAAAGAGACATAACCAAACGTAATTTAGAAATCTTCAGACAATGTCATTAATAAAGAACATAAGTAAAAGTTTGCTAAAGATAATTGAAAACCAGATATTACAGTACATTGATAGGGAACTACCAGAGGTTCAAGCAGGATTCAGACAAGGATGTGGAATGAGAACTATCAATGCTGAAGTCAGCTGGATCTTGATTGAATGAAAGAGTATAAAAAAGATGTTGACCTGTGCTTTATTAGCTACACAGAGGTTTTCCATTGTGTGGATCATGACAAGCTATGGATGACATTGTGAAGAGTGAGCATTCCAGAACACTTAATTGTGCTCAGGAGAAACCTATACATAGACCAAAACACAGCTGTTCACATAGAACAAGGGGACACTGAATATTTAAAAATTAGGAAAGGTTTGCATCTGGGTTGTATTTTTTTTCCATACTTATTCAATCTATATGCTAAGCAAATACTTCAAGAGCTGGATTACATGAAGAAAAACGTGGTATCAGTTTTGGAGGAAGACTCATTAACAACATGTAATATGCATTGGATACAACCTTGCTTGCTGAAAGCAAAGAGGACTTAATATACTCGCTGTTGAAGATCATTTGTTATAGGTTACATCTCTATGTATAAAGAAAACAAAAATCATCACAATTGGACAAATAAATGACATCAAGATAAAAGGAGAAAAGATTGAAGTTGTCAAATACTTCATTTTGCTTGGATGAATCACCAACATTCATAAAAGAAGCAGTCAAGAAATCAAAGAACATATTGCTCTAGGCAAAGCTGCTACACAAGACCTCTTTAATGTGTTCAAGAGCTAAGGTGTTAGTTTAAGGACTAAGTTGTTCACTACTGAAACCATGGTATTTTAAATAGACTCATATGCATGAGAAACTTTGACAATGAATGGGGAAGACTGTTGAAGAATAGATGCATTTGAGTTAGGGCATTAGAGGAGAACATTAAAAGTGCCATGAACTGCTAAAAGAACAAACAAATCTTTGCTGGAAGAGATACAATTAGTATGCTCCTTAGGAACTAGGATGGCCAGACTTCATCTCTCATACTAGCCGCCTAGTTCCAAGTTGGGTTGCTAACCTCAAGGTCATCAGTTCAAAACTGCCAGCTGTTCCACAGGAGAAAGATGAGGCTTCCTGTTCCAGGAAAGATTTACAGCTTCAGAAACCCTATATATACAAGGTCTCTATGAGTCGGAATCAGCTCCATGGCACATAACAACCAAGGAAACAATCAATCAGGAAGGACCAGTCCCTGGAGAAGGACATCATGCTTGGTAAAGTGGAGGGTCAGTGAAAAGGAACATGATCTCCAATGAAATGGATTGGCACAGTGACAACAGCAATGCACTCAAGAAAAACAGCCATTATTAGATTGTCACAGAAATGGATAGTGTTTCATTCTGTTGTGCATAAGTGTGCTATGAGTTGTACAGATTCTATGGCACCTAACAACAACATAGTCAAAAGCATATAAATTGCAAAAAAAAAAAAAGTGAACAATTTTCTAACAGAATTTGAAAGCTGATTTTCTTGCTGTAGCTTTTGTCTTTGTCAGGTAAAATTAACAGAATTAAATTAGAATTTTAGCATTCTAAAGCACTATTTTTTGTTGTTGGTAGCTAAGACAAATTAAACTAAAGGTCTTCAGGTCAGTGCACACATTATCACACCCACTGATCTCAGAATTTCAGTCTGCTGGAATTTAAAAGCAACATTTTCTAAACTTTTCATTGAGTTATCTGAGTTCTTATTGAGTACTTAGATGAAATTAATGAAAAGCCAGCATGTGAAAACCCGAACTAACCTCTCACTAATTAGTTTCCCTAACCTTTATGACATCAACATAAAGAATAAAAGCAAAGGCATATAATGACAAACACCTTTCCCCGCCCCCCATTGGCTAAAGCTTAAAATATGTATGTGTGTTTATTAAACTTTAATAAAGTCCATTAAAATACAGAATTAAAAAATATACAAAGTATTCATAAAACATTCTTATTGTTACTAAGTCTTATGGATTCAGTTCTGACTCATAGTTATACTCTATAGGGTTTTTGAGAAATGGTTGGTAGGTTTGAACCACTGATCTTATGGTTTGTAGTCCAGTACTTATTCATTTAGCACCATACCAGGTCTCCTACAAGACCTAAATATAGGTATTACAAAGTCTCATGTGGATTTTTGAAAGCTAGACTGAAAATTCTAACTTCATGGGGACCATGAACACAAGGTACTCTGAACCTTTATCATCCAGAACCTTTATTTATTAGGAAGAACTTTAGAGTGATTTATAGAATATTATTTTACCCAGAGATAACTCTGACTCTTCTTTATAATTGTTAACAAATCCAAAATAATTTTTTTTCAAAGACTAAGTTTTTAAGTCACCAATCATTCTTGTACTTTTCCTTTATGTTGTTCATTTGTTGTTAAGTGCTGTTGAGTTGGTTTCGATCCATGGCGATACTGTATTTCATTGCTATGCTCTTCGAGCCAATGGCATAAAATTTATATAGAAACTTCAGAATATACTGAAGCAGGCTACTTACTATAAGAGATAATTGGAGCTTTTAGAAAATGACTTGAGAATTTGTTTACTTTCTAACTTTTTATCAACTGTGTCAGGTTTTCCTAAGTTGTCCAACATTGTGTAGACATCCTTTTTTTTAACCTTCAAATGATTTTATTAGACTCCACTGTCGAGGTCCTATGTCGGGTTCCAGCCTCGACAAGGAAGTGTAGGTGTCACGAAGAAGGGAGATCTGGTGGTGAAAGGGATAGAGAAAGAGAGAGACGAAATATATACAAAAAAGACAGACACATAGATATGATGCAAGCTGGCAGTTAGACAGATCTGCAAACATATTGCCTAGCATTGCACAGCATTGCACCCAGCTCTAACTCTACCTCAGTCTTTTATTCTCTTTTTTAGGGAGGGATTTGTTACAAAGGAAGGATGTACTTCACAAAGGGAGGATGTAATTTCACAAAGGGAGGATGTGATTAAGACAGGATAC
>NW_006408602.1:595813-598786 GCF_000296735.1 Chrysochloris asiatica | reverse complement strand
GACTCGAAGGCACTTAACAACAACAACAACATAATACCTAAAGGTCTCTCCTTAAGTGTAACCTTAATAGGCACAGAACAACACTATAGTCTCGGTGTTTTTGGGAAGAAGACGCTAAGAAAAACAACATAGAATCATATATCAAAAAATACTTCCAATGTCTTCCCACATGAAAACACTTGTTTTTAAAGGGAGCCTTTAGCCAGCCAACACCGTTTCAAAGATAGTAAAAATATAGATTCCATCTTCTTCACTTTCAATTTATCCTCTGCTGACATTGTCCTCCAGTGATTTGTCCAGTATGACCTGGTCAGAATGCCTGATCTGAGTTTATTATTCACTTCAGTGTACCTTTTTCATCTCACTATAATTCATGTGGTCATTCATGTCCCACAAGCTAAGAGAATTGTTCTGCACAGTGCCTTTTTTAAGCATATGTAGCTAATCCATCATTCTGCAACATTTTATTAGATCTCATTGCTTTGTTATAGTGGGCCACTGTCAGAGAATTAGCTCTTTCTCCTCACAATGTCTCTCTTACTTTTCCAAAGTGGATTTATTAATATGAGAATCTACATATCAAAACATATGCCAATGACGTTAGTGTTGTCATTGTGGAGTATGGTCAAGTTGTTTCTGACTCATAGCAACCACTGTATAGGGTTTCTGAGGTGCAAGTGGTAGGTTTGAACTCCCAACATCTAAGTTAACAGTTGAATGCTTGTTCTAAAGATCCCCACCAAGACTCCTCTTCAGAATCTCCCTCACCTTCCTATTGGAGTCATGGTGTGGCACTGGACTGCTAACCACAAAGTTGGCAGTCCAAACACACTAGCCACTCATAGGAAACACTATATAGGGTCCCTATGAGAAAAACAAAACACATACATCAAGATCCACTGCAAAAGTAACTAGGGTGCTCTGTGAATTATCAATGATAAAATCAAAAGAAATAAAGTATCTAAAATAAATTGTCTTAACATCAAAAAATACATTAAATGTGTTTACACAACAAAAAAATTTCCCAGGGCCCATAACAATTTCATCATTGTTGGGTAATCTCAAAGACAAAATTACTGATAACCTGACAGAAACATTAAAGTATTTTATAAGTGTATTACTGAGTGAATTAGTTAAACTTTAGGTTAATTCAAACCAAGGTAATCTATGATTCTTTGATTCTAAACCTAACTTTGCTAGGGCATGAACTGTGTGTTTTTAAGGCAATGTTTTGACTCTGTCTTGGATTGAACAGCATAATGGGCTTGGATTCATGTATACAGTGTGGGCAGGGTCTTGATAAGAGGCATGATGTGCAAACTGGTCATCTTAATAAGCAAGCAGTTTCAGTTTGTATAAACAGATGTCTCCTAGGAGCAAGTATTTCCAACACACAATTAATTAATTCATTTCTTGTTTAGTTCTAAAATATTTTAACACAGAGACTGAGAAGTTTGATGATTTTCATTCTCAGAAATAGTGAAGAGAAAAAAGGAAAATGCATATGGTCCTCAAATGCACTAATAAAAAGTCCCTTTACTATAGCTGTACATTCTCCATACCTAAAATCTGAACTGTTCTTTATTATGTATAATTGTTGTTGTTGTTATGTGCCATGGAGTCAGTTTCTACTCATAGTGACTCTGTACAGGGTTTCCGAGGCTGTAAATCTTTACAGGAGCAGAAAGCTTCATCTTTCTTCCGTTGAACAGCTGGTAGTTTCAAACTGCTGACTATGAGATTAGCATCCCGATTCGTAACCACTACGTAATTAAAACATGCTTTTTGGATTATTTGCACACGACAGTATAATAGAAGAAACACATTTTTAAAAGTTGATCTTTTTTCTTTCTGTTATAAGATACCATACTCAAAGCAACATCAGCTGATATTGACAAATTTAAAGTATTTGGGAAAATTGATTATCTTATTAAAAGAGATACATGAATCTTATAAGACCAATAATTATTTTTATTAACTTTTTTAATTTATTAAGCATTTACTATGTAAGGAGCTCTGGTAGCGTAGTGGTTACGAATTGGGCTGCGAACCTTAAGGTCTGTGGTTCGAAACTACCAGGCGCTCCGCGGGAGAAAGATGAGGCTTTCTACTCCCGTAAAGATTTACACCCTCGGAAATCCTGTACAAGGTCGCTATGGGTCGGAACCGACTCGATGGCACTTAACAACAACAACAATGTATAGGACAATATGTGAGTTTTTTAATGTGTTTCCTTATTCAATTAGAAACATCCCTCTGAATGTGTTTCCGATTATTTTTCATGATTAGAATCAGAGATAGTAAGTATAGTAAATTAAATAAAGGTAAAATGCTGACACTGTAAGCCTGGTCCTATGATTTCAGAGTCGTTTTGATTATTATGCAAAAGAATTGTGTTGGCCTTCGGAAAAAGATGGCGGATCGGGTGGAAGTGTAGTGATGAGCTCTGCAGAGAACAACACAGAATACAGGACCAAGAAGGTTCAGGGAATGGTCCCAGTACTCTGAACCACATATAAAGGAATATTCAGAAGGTTGGAAGACTTACAGCTGGGGAGTTTGTGGCAGAAGCAAGAAATCCATTGCTTCCTTGTTTGGGACACTAAGCTGCTCCAGGAGCTGCCATTTTGTGTGGAGCCAAGCAGGGAAAAGATCAGAGCAGCCATGGACACCTGACAGAGCCGCAGAGATAGAAGTGTGGACATTTTTTTTTTGGTATCTTTTCATTGGTCCATTCCTGTCTGTGTACCTCCATTCTGGTAACTATAGGGGTGCCTGAGCTAGTGGATACTCCAGCCCCACCCTTGGAGGGTTTTACTACGCATATGCATAGATCTCCTCGAAATTTAAAGAGACAGTATTCACTTAAAACCAAATGGCCAACAAATATTCAGACCAAGAGTAGGCCTTGAACTTTTCTTGTTTACTTTTTGTTCTGTTTGTTAACACAGGAAAGAGAAGGAGAGGGCTGTA
>NW_006408602.1:589734-590512 GCF_000296735.1 Chrysochloris asiatica | reverse complement strand
TGATTGGTGACCACGTTCGACACCGATAAGGGGAAGTGAGGGAAAAACAGCAACGAAGCAGTGAGCTAAGCCCTACAATGTTCAATAGACTTCTGTGAACCTGGATGAATACTTGGTTGGCCAGCAGTGTGGCAAGACCTGGGGACTCTTGGGCCCAGAGTCAGTGACATAACCACAGAGAACTAGAGTGGAAAGTGAAGCATCCAGCTGATAAGAAGAGAGGGCATGTGCATAAGAACACCCATACTTGCAGATAATACCCACTTATCCTGGCTTCAGTGACTGGATGATCAGAGCTCAACCAGAAGTAAAAAAAAAGAGGAAAACAAAATGTATTCTCATACAATTTGATGAACTTGACCTACACCTATGGAAGCAGTAGCTCAAAGAGGGAACAAGTCCTTATAGCAAGAATCATTCCCACCCCCTCCACACAGAGTAGACAGGGATGGGCAATTTGGACATTGGCTACCCAAAATGGGGGGCAGGGTGTTACAAAGGCAGAAAGTGACTGGCTTACAAGCTTTCAAGAGGGAGCCTAGATCCAGAGGGCCTAGAGGAAGGTAGAATTTCCAGTGAGTAGATTTCAATCTGACTAGGTGGGGCTGATGCAGTGAAATGCAGACGGGTCTTTTGTGATACAATAATGAATAATTGTTATTAGGACTGATTGTGAGGGTCCTAAATGTAAAAGTAGATGTTTTATAGCAAGGAGGGGAGTGATTAACTTTTCAGTCTAGGAGCGGAGGTCCCTAGGACCATCAAGGGAGAAGAGCAG
>NW_006408602.1:588836-589362 GCF_000296735.1 Chrysochloris asiatica | reverse complement strand
TTTTTTTTTTTCTTCCTTCGTCTTCTTCTCTCCCTCCTCTCTTTTCTGTGAATAGAGACTGCAGTATTAGTCTTGTTTTTGTTGTTGCTGTTTTATAGTCTCTTTTTTTTGCTGGTATTGTTTTGCTGTTATATGCTTCTCCTTCTGCCTTTGGAGGGATCTTTGTCTCCCTATATTACACAAGAAGAGACAGCAACTGCTACCATACAGCCAACCTACAATCACACCCTATAAAACACCAAAACCCAGACAAGAACCCATACCAACTGCCATATACCAGGGAAACAGACAACACCTGTGAAAGTTTACTCTGAGTTAAACAATAAGAAGAGTGAAAAGGGAAACCCACATCCTGATCACATCTTCCTGGAAGCAATCAGAAAGTATTAAAAATACCAAAACACATACTCAAGTATTAAGGCCACAGATATACATTCAACATGTCCAAGAAGCAAAAGCAGATGACCATATCAGCACATGTCCAGAAACAAGATAAAGTGTCTGAGACAAATGACCTAGAAGTAGA
>NW_006408602.1:582673-588736 GCF_000296735.1 Chrysochloris asiatica | reverse complement strand
TGGTGCTGGTGGTGCTTTGCCATCAGGTGTATCCCAAGTCACAGCAATCCCATATAACAGAGCAGAACTACCCCATAGATGACCAGTCCTTTCTGCTAAAGAGTGACTGGGGGGGTTTGGGTCATCAACCTTGTCGTTAGTGTCCAAGTGCTAAACCACTCTACCACTAAGGCTACTTACTGAAATAGGAGCACACAATTTAAATTGATAGCCCGCAACTAATGTTCAACCATAGAAACTAATAAGTTAGATGCTTGTGTTAATATTTTAAATGTGGTACTTTAGGATAAGCACTGGGCCACTACATCAGTTTGAACTGCTGTTCAAACTCATCAGCTGCACCTCAAAAAACCTACATAGGGTTGCTATGAGTTGGAATTGACTTGACAGCAGTTAATAACAACACATCAGTACTAACAGAGACTTGAAAGGTCATACTGGTCATAAATGTTCAGCATATCCAATTTTAAGGGAAATAAATATGTCCTATATTTAGAGGAAAAAGCTATCAACATGATTTAGCAATACTAAATCTCAGAGACCAAGAAGCAGTTTTTGATTTACTGGAAAATTAAGCATGGTAAGACTCATTCACCACTCAGATCAGGTAGCTGAGTGTATCTCTTTAAGTGCTATAAAACTCATGTATTTTTTTATTGTAAACTGGAAAAGTAAGTATATGGCTATAGCTATTAAACACAAGGAATAAAATTTTAGATATAAAAACCAATTTCTCCTTTACTAAATTTAATATTTTAAATTTTCTTTTAGGGAATTTTAGAGGAATTCTGATAACACTAAGGAATAATAACATTGGACTGATAACGACAAAGGTGGCAGTTCAAAACCACCTACCATTCACCAGGAGATCGCTGAGACTGTCTGAGCTTGTCCAGACTTTCAGTCTTGGAAACCCACTATAGAATTGTTATAAGTTGGTTTGGTGTTCAGGAAATTTGAATACTTTTGAAGCAATTAATGCATTAGTTCTAAATATGCTAAATGTTAATTAATATTGCTGGTGTCTTGTTAAGTTCAGTTGAGTAAGTTCTAAGAAGCAACTGGTGGGTTTGAGCTGCTGACCTTCCTTTCCGTTACCTGTCCAGTGTTTACCATATTTATTAATCTAGAATTCATGTTACCATATCATTATTATAAATCATATATTCACAATTCCTAATAAATCAGATTATATAAATTGACTTGATAATGAATACACATGATTTTGTAATATAGGTTCAAAATCAGTCAAGCAGGTAAGTACATCAATCCATCCAGTTACAAATATATTTTTGATTAGTAGGGAAATTAATTAAGCATATTTATTTTACAGTTTAAACTGTAGCTGTTTGAGATGCCTTCAAGTTGGTTCCAACCCATAGAGTCGCTACATACAACAGAATGGAACACTGCCCGGACCTGCACCATCCTCACAATTGCTGCTATGCTTGAGCTCATTGCTACTGCCACTGAGACAATCTGACTTGGAGATTTTTCTTGTGCTGTCCTTCCACTTTACCAAACGCGATGTTCTTCTCCAGAGATTGGCCCTTCCTGAAAGTATGAGAGACTAAGTCTGGCCATACTTTCTCCCAAGGAGCATTCTGGTTGTAATTCTTTCAACACTGATTTATTTGTTATTCCAGCTTGAGAAATGCTGATAGTGTTCTTCTCTTTAGACATTCTAATTCTAGATCTTTGTGAATTTCATTATAATACGTGATATTGTCTTCTCAAACTGCCCTTTGAAATTTTCTCTTCAGTTCTCTGACCCCCTCATATCTTCATCCATGTTCTTTAGCTTTTGAAGGCTCAATAGCAAGTTTTAGAGTCTCTTCTGACCTGCCTTTTGGTTTTTCTTTCTCTCCTGTTTTTTTAATGATCTTTTGCTTTCTTCCTGAATGACAATCTTGCTGTCTCCCCACAACTCTTCTGGTCTTCGGTCATTAGTATCTCATAGATCATAAATGTTCTTGAGATTGTCTCTAAATTCAAGTGGTATGTATTTGAAGACATATTTTGGCCATCATGGACTTGTTTTAATTATCTTTATATTCAGTCTCAACTTGCATTTGAACAATTAATGACTTGTTTGTAGTCTACCCCTGGCCTTGTTTTGGCTTATGATATTAGCTCTTTCACCATCTCTTTCCACAGATGTATTCAGTTTGATTACTGTGTGTTCAATCTATGAGGTCTATGTGGATAGTCATCTTTTATGTTGTTTAAAAAAAGTTATTTGCAGTGAAGAAGTCATTGCTCTTGCAAAATTCTATCATGCAATCTCCAGAATCATTTCTGGAGATTGCATGATAGATTTCACCAAGGTCATATTTTTCAAAAACTGATCCTTCTGATTTGTTTTCAAGCTTTGTATTCTAATCACCAGTATCAATGTATATTGATTGCATGTTTGATCAATTTCAGACTGAAGAAATTGGGGAAAATATTCAATTTCTTCACATCACTTACTTTAGTGTTTGGTAAGTAAATCTGAGCAAAAGTGACATTAACTTGTCTTCCTTGTCAGCATATGAGTATTATCCTATCACAGACAACATTGTATTTCAATACAGATGGCATAGCTTCCACTATTTTAGAAATGTGGAAGCCACAAGAGTACAACAAACTGATAGATAAGTAATAGTATTGAACATCATTTTATCACTAATAATATTAGTCATTTTTATATCTTTGGAGAAATAGCTAGATCTATGTTTTATTTTTTATTTATTTAAATTCTATTATTGAGTTGTAAAAGTTCTCCATATATCCTAGGTACAAGTCCTGTATTAATTTTGTTAAACAGAATAAGAGCAATGCTCAATCTAAGAAAAATTAACTTTGTCTTAACTGAAAAGGTTATTCTCTCTATTATCTCCAAAGATTCATTGATCATGAAACTTTCCAATCTGGTTGAATGGAATATATATCATTTCCAATCCCATATAAAAACTTAGCAATATTGACTTTAATATTTTTGGATTTTCTTTCCCCAAACTATGGCAATTTTCTCAAACTCATGCATCATCAGATCCATCTTTAATGACTACTCAGGGAACCCTTCTGTACATTTTTGGATTCTTTATGATATTTTATCTTATCTGTTACTTTTTCCCAATGAAATTAGGCATCCTTGGTTTCTCTCTGGTGTTGGTGAAGAATATTGAAAATGCCATGAACTTTCAGAAGAGCAAACCAATCTATCCTGGAAGAAGTACAGCCAGAATGCATCTTGTAAGCAAGGATGATGAGACTTTGTCTCTTGTTGCTGTTTTTGAGTGTTGTTGAGTCAGTTCTGAGCCATAGAAACCCTGTGAAGGGTTTCTTAGGAGGGGCTAATGAGTTTGAACTGTGAACCATGAGTTAGTTTCAAACTGACTTTATGGTAGCATGCTTATCCTACAGGGCCACACCAGGGCACTTTGGACATATTATCAGAAAAGAATAGTCTCTGACATCGTGCCAAGCAAAATGGATGGTCAGTGAAAAAGAGGAAGACCCTCAAAGACATAGCATAAATTGGATAAAACATGACAATTATAAGCATGTTAAGGGCCAGGCATTATTTCATTCTGTTGTGCATAGTTCATTATGAAGTGGAGTCAACTCAACAGCACCTACCAACATCAGTTCTGTATCTGTAAGTCAGTGTTTCTGTCATAATCTGCTCAAGTTTCTTCCTTATGTGCCAAGGACTCCTAGAGTTATAACTTGGAAAAACTGAAGGTCTCACTTAATGTATTTCCCTTCCCTTGCTTGCCAAATGTCCAGTGATTTGAAAACTATTATTTCCTCTCTATTGTCTGTTTTGTTATTGTTTAAGATTGAAGTATACATCTAGTTCTTTTTACTCTATTGAAACCAGAATTTGAAGTCAACATCTGCAAATGTTTTTGAGGGCAAGAGGCTCATGAAATAAACTAACCACCTTCAAACCAATACACTTTATTGCACTCAATATGAAAACAATACTGCTATTAAAATTTGTGTATAAATAATTTTGAATTAAAAATAAGGTACAAAAAGTTCATTAATATATAAATTTATAAAACATGTATTGATGGTTTTATAAAAAAGTTTTCAATATTTTCAAATGATTGATTTTTTCCTTGAGTTTTCCATAGTACAAAAATAGGTCATTTCTTTTTCTTTTTCTTTTTTTTTTTTACAAATGATTTCATATAAGATTATAGAGTGCTGTTTAAGGTCACATATAAAATGTGAATCCATTTTGTTAAGTCAGGATCCATTCCAAGATTATTCTGTCTTTAAAATAGGGAATATTATCTCCTGTCCTATTTTATCTCACAAAACCAAGCCACATAACAAAATAGGCATAAGTATTGAAATAACAAAATATATAACATTGGCTAAAACAGCAGTGAATTTTCCAATTGAAAAATTGCAGGATATTTTCCTTGTTACTTAGTAACATAAGATTGTACAGGCTTTCCTGAAAATAAGTGATTGGCATGTTGTTACAGTGATTAATGCTACCCAGCTATAAAGATAAAAGCCTTTTACGTAAAGTTAAAGATTTGGGGTGAATTTATATCTCATCTATTAATTGATCTAATTTTTAGAGTATTTTACATGATATCAAGTCTGTTGGAATTTGGGAACCAAAGCAAATAAGGCTTATTGTTGTTGTTTGTTTTACTTGGGTCCATAATAATATCATAGTGGAATGAAAGCATCAAAAATAAGTATAACTCTAATTATATATAAAATGTTACAAGTTTTTAATTTGGCTTGATGAATAATTGGACTGCTGTTTTGCCCATGAACATGTCAAAACCAGAATAGAATATTGTTACAAAAAACATTGAAACCTTTCAAATATCTGTAGTGTCAACAGTGATGTGCTCAATGTGGATGGAAAACTAAGTTTTAGAAGGATAATAGCAATATGTGAACCTGAAGCAATAAACGGGAACACACTATAGTGATATTTGTATATGGTTATAACAGCCACCACTTATCTGTCAGTTTGTCGTACTGTGGTAGTTTGTGAATTGCTGTGATTCTGAAATGTATGCCACCAGTATTTTAAACACCAGCAGGGTCACCAATGGTGGATAGATTTCAGATGAGCTTCCAGATGAAGACATACTAGGAAGAAAGAGTAACTAACTACTTCTGAATATTTAGTCACTGAAAACCTTATGAATAACAGAGAAACACTGTCAGAGATAGTGCTGGAAAATGAGGCCCTCAGGTTGGAAGGCTCTCAAAATGCAACTGGGGAAGACCTGCCTCCTCAAAATAGAGCTGACTGTGATGACGGGAATGGAGAAACCTGTGGGAGAAAAGCCCATGGGACCTTCATTTTCTGATGGAGAACAACTCAAAATGAAGAGAAACAGCTGTAAACATCCATTGAAAACCAGAACAAGGAACATATAAAGTATGAATCTGGGAAAATTGAAAGTTGTCAAAAATGAAATGGAACAAATAAACATTGATATCTTAGGCATTAGTGAGCTGAAATGGACTGGAAATGGCCATTTTGACTCTGACAACCACATGCAAGGAATGACAAATTGAAGAGGAATGGTGTTGCATTCATTGTCAAAAAGAACATATCCAGATCAGTCATGAGGTACATTGCTGTCTGTGATAGTATAATATCGATGTGCCTACAGGGAAGCCCAGTTAATACCATTATTATTCAAATTAATGCACCAGTGAGGATGAAATAGAAGAATTCTACCAAATTCTTCAATCTGAAATCGATCAAACATGCAATCAAGATATGTTGATTATTACTGGTGATTGGAATTCAAAGGTTGGGAACAAAGAGGAAGAATCAGTAGTTGGAAAATATGGCCTTGGTGATAGAAATGATTCTGGAGAGTGCATGATAGAATTCTGAAAAACCAATGATTTGTTCATTTCAAATACCTTCTTTAGACAGCATAAGAGACGACTATACACATGGACCTCACCAGATGGAATACATAGATATCAAATTGACTACATCTGTGGAAAGAGACAATGGAAAAGCTCCATATCATCAGTGAAAACAGGGCCAGGGGCAGATTGTGGAACAGACCATCA
>NW_006408602.1:572111-580683 GCF_000296735.1 Chrysochloris asiatica | reverse complement strand
GATGGCACCTAGCAACAACAACAACAGCAATAGTGTAAAATCTGGAGCCTCATAGAGTTTGATTTAGATCTTAGAGTTATCATCTCAAGTATGAAAGACACTGATTAGTTGCTTAACTTCTCTGAACCTATTTACCTATATTAAAAGCAATGATGAAAATGTACTTATTTGACCATTACAATTAGCATTGGATTGCTAACCATATCATCAGTAGTTCAAGCCAATCAGCCGCTCTTCAGAAGCCCAACTCGCTATGAATTGCAACTGACTCCATGGCACTAAGCACACTCACACACACAAAGCCTAGAGAATTATTGATATAAAATCATTTTCTTGATAGCCTATGAACGAGAATATACTATAGTCACTTTCCCTTAAAATTTTAGATGTTGTTGTGCCTTTGAGTCGTTTCTGACTCCAACGGAATTGGAGTTACCTGATAAGGAATCAAAAGAATGATATTTAGATATCTATAATGGATTGAAAGAACGATTATAAAAGTTACAGATGACTGCAAGGAGAATACTGAAGAAGCTTTAAAAGAATTCAGAAAAACATTCAAGGAACAAGCTGATGAATAAATGAGAATTTAGAAACCACACAATAACAGAGAATAAATCCAGAAGACAAATAAGATTTCAGAAATAGATAAATGCAGTGAAGGGTCATAAAAGTAAAATTAATTCTGTGGAAGGCCAAATTGAAGACACAGCTCTTAGTAGTCATCCGCTAGGGAGTACTGCTATGACACTTTAGGATAAACATAAGACTGCTGATGGCAAGGTTAGTGGTTCAAGTCCATCAGCTGCTCCTCAAAAAACCTAATCAGGGTATCTATGAGTCTGAACCACAACAAAAACAGATGAACGATAATAAATTAATAAATAACTGAAAAAGTCTAAGAATTATGTTGAAGATCCTCAAGAGGAAACGCATGTTATTTGGAATTCCAGAACAGGAAGAAACATTAGAAAAACACAGAGACAATAGCTGAATAAGTATTTAAGAAAATCTACCCTATCATCATGAAAGATGAGAAACTACACATCCAAGAAGCTGAATGAGCTCCAAACAGGTCTGTTGTTTTTGCAAATTGCCATCCAGTCGGTTCTGACTCAGACACTAAATGTGATTTCTAAGGATTAGCTTGAACCACTAACCTGGCTGTTCTAACCGACATCGCAGTCCAGTGCATTGAACCACAGTGCCACACCAGGACTCCCAAACAGGATAAACCCCAAAATAAAATCACTAAAATATATTATAATAAAAATTTCCAAAACAGAATACAAAGAAAGAATCCTGAGAGCAGCTTAGGAAAGAAAATGTTTTCTATAAAAGAGACCCAATAAGACCAAGCTCTGATTTCTCAGCAAAAATCATATAGGCCAGAAGATGATGGGATTACATATATAAAACTTTGAAAGGTAAAAAAAAAAAATTGCCAACCAAGAATCATATCCAGCAAAATTGTTCCTCAAATATGATGGTGAAATTAAGGCATTTTCAGATAAACAGAAATTAGACAAATTTGTAAATTCCAGGCCAACCTTACAGAAAATACTAAAGGGAGGTTTTGGACAGAGATAACAACATAGCAACCCAAGTTTAAAATAATTGACACTATCACCTAGAACTCAACTCAGATATGCTATAGCTGTTAAATGCCCTAGTCAGTTCTGACTCATAGTAACCCTGTATTGGGTTTTTGAGGCAGTAAATCCTTAAGCTGAAATCCTCATCTTCCTTCTGTGGTGTGACTGGTGGTCTTGAACATCTGATCCTGTGATTCACAGTCCAAAATATTGTATAGAGCCAGATACATATAAAAGTAATGTAAATATGCAAGACTGAAAATAGGGAACCAAAGGTATCAGTTTGCAACAACAGCCAAGAAAAAAAAAGAAAAGAAAAACACAAAGTAAAAATTAGGAATAGTGTAGTTACAGGACTTCTGAATGAAGAGAAAATCAAACAGAATAAGTGGATAAATAAATAAAAATAAACTTAAGTAAAACACTAATACCAGACCAAGTCTTAGCCTTAGCCTAACCTCTAAACCTAACCATAACACTAACCTAGTCCTAACCCTAATACTATATGAAACCATAGGCCTAGCTAAGACTTAACTATAGTCTTATCCATAATACTGCTGTCGAGTTGGTTCTGACCCATAGCAACCCTGTATAGGGTTTTAAAGGAGCAACTGATGTTGAGACACCGGCCTTGCAATTCAAAAAGCTTTGCAGTCTGGCGCATTAACCCACAGGCCACACCAAGACTCCTGACCCACCCCTCCACCCTGATAAGTATGTAAATTTCTTATGGGGTCACAGAAAAACTATAGGATGGCCTAAAGTGATTGTGATGAAAGTAGAGGAGGGGCAGTTTACAGGGAATGTGAAATTTGAGAGTGTTCTTTTTAGATATGAATATAAATTTATCTGGAAAATTCAAACTGCAGATGATAACTTCTTGATAGATCGTTATTGAAACGTGTCATAAACAGTATCCAAAGTTTATAAATAGACAAAAATGATGTCTGAATATTTTTCAATGCAATGCTAGATTTGACTTTACTGACAGAGGTATTTTGCATCTTAGATGACACAGAGCTTAACATTTAGATATTTGCTTAATAGAGATTGCTATATTAGTCCACCTGCAAAAGCAGGAGGTATTACCATCCATAAATTAGTCTGAGTATCAAGGAGGATGACACTCCATGTAGCTGGGTAATTTGAATAAAAAAAAGTTATTATTCATACTGATGACTTGTGGGAAGAATTGGATGGGCACAAGTCAGTCTGGATTACCTTGGGAACGCAAAGGGAGAGTCTGTAACTTTATTATTGCTAAAAAGTGGAGATAAGGACAAATTGTTTCTTGCTCACTTGAATCAAAGAGACGATCACTGACCTCATCAGCCTGTCCATACATGAGGCCAAACGGGAAAGGAAAGTGAGGCCTAAAAAGAAATCAGTCACCTAACATCAGTCTCTATGCTGACTATGTATTATAAAGATAAAAATAAGTTCTCTTTGAATCAAACAGAATACTCTGAAGGTTGCATTTTATGGCCCTGTTGAACATTACTGGTTTTGTATCTAACTCAGCAATCTATTATATTATAGAATATGAGAACACTTAATTTTTTTTGTTCATAAATCATCAACAAATCCCAAATTTTGAATACTGAATTGAGCTGCCAACCTCAAGTTCAGCAGTTTGAAACTACCAGTGGTTCCGCAGGAGAAAGATGAGGCGTTCTGCTCCTGTAAAGATTTACAGCCTTGGAAACCCTGTGCAGGGTCACTATGAGTCGGAACTGACTCCACAGTACTTAACAACAACAACAACAACAACCTTAATCTTGTAAGCATGTAGCTTTAACACCTTAAGAACTGAGCTTGTACAGTGAAACTAGTGTAAGCCAGAACTCAATGGGACTGCCTTGTTTTGGGGGACCTGACAAGTTTTCTACCTTTCATGAGGTTCAGTCTTACCACTTTTTTTTACTCTCTAAAGTAGAAAATATTGGCGTGTTCCTCTTCTGACAGATTTCAGCTGCCTTACACTGGTTCGGGCTCTCAACAATTTTCTGGTATATAATATCTTCTGGACAGATATGGCATTAACATTTTATTTTGTTTATTGACAAAACATTTAAAAGACTCAAAACAGACAAGAAATTTTACATCTAATAATAATGAGGGCCCCAAAATATCATGTTCTAAATTTTGCTTCCACTTTTTCATTGAATTATATTACAGTTTGTCCAAGCATTTGATACTCAGTTTAAATTATGTAAATGTGTCTTGGTGTTTTGGAATGGAAAGTACAATCAAAGGGATATTATGATGTAAACAGGCATGGCTTAACAGATCTGTTCTATCATAGGAAGCCTATGGACAAATCACTTGGAGTTCCACTTAGATTAAGACTCAGGTAGGAAACAATGAACACATAACATAGAGCCATTGTCTGCATCATGACAAGCTATGGGAAACATTGTGAAATATGAGTATTCCAAAACACTTAATTGCACTCGTGAAGAGCCTGTAGACCAAGAGTCAACTGCTGTTTTAACAGAACAAGGGAACACCATTTGGTTTACAATTAGGAAAGGTGTGCACAAGGGTTGTATTCTTTAACCAATCTATATGCTGAGCAAATAATATGAGAAACTGGGTTATATGAAGGAAAATGTGGCATCAGGATTGAAGGAAGGCTCATTAACAACCTGAGATATGCAGATAATACAACCTTGCTGCTGAAAGTGAAAAGGACTTAAAATCTTTACTGATGAAGATCAAAGACCACAGCCTTTGATATGAGTTGCATCTCAATGTAAAAAAAACAAAAAACACTAAAATCCCCACCACTGGACCAATAAACAACATCCATATAAGTGGAGAAAAGATTGAAGTTGTCAAGGACTTCTTGGATTAACTATCAACACTCATGGAAGCAGCAGTCAAGAAATCAAACAACATATTGCATTAGGCAAATCTGCTGCACTAGACCTTTATAAAGTGTTGGAGAGCAAAGATGTCAGCTTGAGGACATCTTTGCTAATGCTAATGTTCTTTTATAACAATATGCAGAAGAGAAAAAAACAATTGCAGCACTTAAGAAAATACCTCCCTGGGGTATTTGACAAGCTAAACAAATGTAGAAAGTGAGTGTTATTTGTTAAAAGATATAGCATTTGTATCTTAAATTTATGATGGCTCCATTTCCGAAAAGACAAACACTTTATTTATGTTTCTGTAAATTCCTCATTCTTTCCTATGTCCTTATTTTTTATTACTTCTACCTACAAAGTTTACATCTACATAGTCATTGTTGTTGTTAGTTAATGTGTCAATATTAATTTCTGTTACAAAGTAGAACTGCTCCATAGGGTATTCTAGGCTGTAAACCTTATGGAAACAGATTACCAGACTGGTCTTCCAAAGCACTGTAGGGTGGGTTTGAACCATCAATCGATATGTTACATTCAAGCAATACTATTTGCACAATTCATAACATAAATTTACTAAATGTATGTTAAATGGTATAATAATTAGAATAATTTAAATGGATAAACTAATAAAACATAAAACTTCAGGGAGCAAAGCATTAAGAAACTTTGCTATCTCAATAAATTCATATGCAATAAAATATAATTGATTAATGTAATAGTTAAAGTGCATGATCCTTAACTTAGAAAAATATGTTATTAAAATATAAGAAATATATAAATGCTTAGTATGTTTTAAAGAGAATAAATATTATAGCTCATCCAAAACTAAAATGTTTTAGGTATTATTTCATATGATAAATATCTGGCAATTCATTTTGCAGGACTTATTAAGTCTGGGTTATTTATATATCAGTTCTTTCTCAGCAATAGCTGAAATACAAGAAAATGCAAAAGATTAATTGTCCTAAAACTGATTTACTATAACATTGAATAAATTGACACATTTTTAAATTGACTTTATGCTATTTGCAACATAAAAAAAATTCTACTAAAGTTTATTTCAATTTCTAAATTATCTAACATAGTTAATCTACCCTATGCAATCAAGTCAATTCTAATTAATAGAAATCTTATATAGTGTTTCTGAGAAGCAGCTGTTGCATTTGAACCACTGACCTTGAGGTTAACAATCCATTGCTTATTCTGAAATTCCACACTGAGTATACTGCATTATCTTTCTTCCATGGAGACACTGGTGGTTTTAAACCATTGACCATTTGCTTAGCAGTCAAATGCATATCACACAGAGCGAAAAGGGCTCCTTCAATTAGTTGATAGTTCTTTTAATTTTAAGTTTTTATTGTGAATTGAGTGAAAATTTACAGGCCAGATAATCAGTCTTACGTTCAACAAATCATATACTTTGTTTCATTACAATAATTATAATCCCGTCCATGTACCATCAGTTAACAGTATTTTTCTGTATTTATTTTAGTTTTTTTTTTTTTTTTCCCCAAACACTCAGACATATATAATAATTTAAACCACCAAAGGGCACATTCTGCAAGTCTGCCTTCTGGCTGCCAGCTCTCAATTCTTCTCTTTCCATAAATCTAGAGTTCTCAGTTGCTCCCTCTCTCCATGTCCCCAACTCTGCCTCTCTCTCTAGTGTCACTGCTTCTCTGGATAAGGTCCCGCATTCCATTTGTGCTCTTCTCCCTTGATGGTCCTAGGGTCTTCTGTTTCTGGACCATAAGATTAACTGCATCCCCATTTTAATTATAAAACTTCTACCTTTACAATTGTGACAGTTGCAATTAGTCATGATAACAATTAATCACTACTGAAGCATAAGAATCTTATCCCCATCTCTTTTTACCAGACCCATCTAAACAAGATGAAAACTATTCAGTGGGGACTGTATCTTCCTCCACACACTCTTAAACTAAGCTCCTTTTGGAAACCTTGTAAGCCAGTCACTTTGTGTCTTTATCGCCACCTCATTTTAGGTAGCCGGTGTCTAAGTTGCCCATCCCTATCTACCCTGTATACAGAGGGATAGCACTGATACTTGATGTGAAGACTCCTTCCCTCTCTGTTGGTATTTTGAGCTACTATTTCCATGAGTATAGGTCAATTTCATCAAATTGTATAAATTTACCGTCATTTGCTTTATCAAAAAAGTTTTTTTTTTTTTAATTTTCCTTTAGTCGAGTTCTGATTATCAAGACATCAAAACTAGGTCAAATGGATATAGTCTGCAAGTTTGGGTATTCTTGTGCATCTCCCCTCAGTTCGTATCAGCTGGATACTTTACTCTTAGCTCTATCCCTTTGTGGCTATGTCCTTGTCCATGGGCTCAGGAGTCCCAGGTTTCATCACACTTTGGATCAACCAGCCCTTCCTCTTTTCTGTCTCATCTCCAGCTCTACAGGAGTCTATGGAAAATGTTTGAACTTAGCCCACTTCTTCATTGCTGCTTTTCTTTCTCTTTCACGCACCAGTAGACCAATCTGATCACTAGCAAGCTTACATGCCTGCTCATATGTTCCCTTTGAGTTTCAGTACTAGCGGTGGGTTTGTCCTGAAGGGACTTGATTGCTTGTCTTGATGGATTCCTGGTGAGCAACTTGCTTATTTCTGTAGTAACCAATCATACTGCCATTTTTATTTTGTATTTTTCCTGCTGATCTTTATTTGAAGATGTATCTTCTGTCGCTCTAGATGTGGTGGTATGTATCATTTTGCTAAATTATGGTATCAGTTAGCAATTTATGGGTTAAGGTAATGTGTTCATTATATGAATGTTTTTATGTAATGTTGTTGTTCTTATGTTCTGTTGAGTTGAGTCCACCAGAGCAACCCTCTATAGCGTCCTGAGGAGTTTGAATGGAAAACCTTATGGTCAAGCATTTATCCTTTGGTGCCACACCAGGATTCCTTTCCATATATTATATTTTATAAAATAGAAATTCCTAAAATGTCTATAAAATAAAACATGGAATCAAGATGTATTGATAATTACTGGTGATTAGAAAGGAAAGACTGGAAACAATGAGAAAGGATCAGTAGTTGGAAAATATGACCTTGGTGATAGAAAAGATGCTAGTGATAGCATGATAGAATTTTGCAAAAGCAATGATTTATTCATTGAAAGTACTGTTTTTAAAGCACATAAAAGATGACTACATATATGGAATTTACCAGATAGAATATACAGAAATCAAATTGACTATATCTGTGGGAAGAGATGGCAGAAAAGCTCCATGTCATAAGACAAGACAAGTCTAGAGGCAGACTGGAAAAATGATGATCAAGTTGCTTATATGCAAATTCAAGCTGAAGCTGAAGAAAATCGATTCAAGTTAACAAAAACAAAATATGTCCTTGAACATATTCCTCCTGAATTCAGAGATCATCTCAAGAACAGATTTGATGTGTTAGACACTAATGATTGAAGACCAGAAGAGTTGTGAAATGTCATTAAAAAGACAAGAAAGAAGGAGAAGACCAAAACTGATTTCAGAAGAGTCTCTGAAACTTGTTTTGCAGCATAAAGATGTTAAGGCAAATGGAAAGAATGAAAAGGTAAAACAGCTGATCAGAAAATTTCAAAAGGCAATTCAAGAAGGAAAAGAAAGATTTTATATTGAAGTGTTCAAAGACCTGGAATTCAAAAACCAAAAGGGAAGAACATGCTCAGTATTTTTCAAGCCCACAGAACTGAATAAAACATTTAAGCCTGAACTTATAATATTGAATGAATCTAGGGGCAAAATCTTTGTGTGACACTGTGGATATATGCTCTGAACTGCAAGGTTGGTTTGATCTGCAAGGTTGGCAGTTCAAGCTCACTAGCCGCCCCTGGGAAACCCTGTATAGGGTAGCTATGAGTAAGAATTGACTTGCCGGCACTTACCAACAACAAAAGGGGCAAAATATTCAATGATTCAGGAAACATCCGGAAGGAGAGGTAAGGCTTGATAGCAGATAGGGTAGAGGTGCACTGAAAATCTCCATCAGCAATGACACAGAATACCAGATAAAGTGGGTTCAGAGGAAAGCTCCAAAACTCTGAACCACATATGTAGGGATATTTTAAAA
>NW_006408602.1:571248-571865 GCF_000296735.1 Chrysochloris asiatica | reverse complement strand
CCAGTCCCTGCTGAAAACCAACCAGAAGGACAAAATGGCCACAGCCAGTCCTGAACGGTTAATTAATAGGGAAAAGGCCAGAACAGGGGTCGTTAAAAGGGCCAGTCCCCACTTAAAACCAACCAGCAGCACAAAATGGCCAGAGCTAACCCTGCACTGTTTATTAATAGGGAAAAGGCCAGAACAGGGGGTGTGAAGTAGGGGAGAGTCCAAAAACAAAGTGGGCTGAAAATTAAGTCTTGAGGTACAGCATAACAACCAACAGTGGAATCTTGAAATTTATCAGGAAGTCTTGAAGGCAAGAAGCTGAAAAAGGATATTAAATTCATACTCATATTAGGTGACAGATTTTTTTTCTTCTTCTCACTCTAGTCTCTCTTTTCTGCAATTATAGACTATAATATCCAATCTGGTGGTTTTCTTTTTTTCTTTCTGTTTCTGCTTTGTTTTGTGGCTCCCCCTTTTACCTTTAGGGGGATCTTTCTCTCCCTATATTACCCAAGAAGAGACAGCAATTGCTATCATATAGTCAAGATACAATCACACTCTATAAAACACCACAATTTAGGCAAGAGGCAATACCAACTAACATATGTCAGGGAGGCAGGCAACACCTG
>NW_006408602.1:568518-569453 GCF_000296735.1 Chrysochloris asiatica | reverse complement strand
AGTTTCGAACCGCTGACCTTAAGGTTCGCAGCCCGATTCGTAACCACTACGCTACCAGAGCTCCTTAATAACAATAATTACACTGAATGTAAATGGATTAGGTACACCAGCTAAGAGACAGAAGGTATTCGAATGGATAAGAAAACAAGATCCTTCAATTGCTGTCTGCAAGATACATAACTTACACACAGAGGCAAGAGCAGATAAAAATCAGAAGATGGAAAAAATATACCAAGCTATTTTCAAACAAACAAAAAACAATAAAAAAAACGAACAAAAGTGGCAGTACTAATCTCTGATAAAATATACTTTAAGAGAAAAAAACCAGTATAATAAAAAAGATGGACATTATTTCATGATTAAAGGGACAATTGAACAAGATGACATAACCATAATAAATATCTATGCTCCAAATGAAAGCGCTCTGAAACATATGAAGCAAATTCTAATAGACTTGAAGAAAGAAATAGACGAATCTACAATAATAGTGGGTGGTTTTATATATCATTTTCAAAAATGGATAGAACAACCAGAAAGAAACTCAACAATGACACAGAGGAACTAACAACATAGTCAGCCAACTGGACCTCATAGATGTGTACATAGCATTCAAACAAACAACAGCACAATACACGTTCTTTTCCAGTGCAAATGGACTATTCTCCAGAAGAGGGTCCATAAAACAAATCCATAAATTTACAAATGTGAAAGAACTACAAAGCATCTTCTCAGACCACAGTGCAATCCAATTAGTAATCAACAACAGGAAGACGAAGGAAACATAGTAAAATACATGGAAACTGAATAACAACCTGCTGAAAAATGACTGGGGAGTAGAAGAAATTAAACGTGAATTCAAAAAATTCCAAGGAACAAATGAGAATGAAAACACAATATACCAAAATCTTTGGGACACGGAGAAAGTAGTGCAGAGA